>NC_018292.1:1684268-1923567 GCF_000315875.1 Candida orthopsilosis Co 90-125
AAAAGTAATTTTTTTTTTTTTTGGCTTTTTTTTTTGGAAGTTTTTTGGATCAATGGGATTATGGAGGCAAAATGAATGAGAAGGAGCTACTACGAAGTGTGTGTTGCAGATAGAAAAAGCGTTTTTTTTGATGTACTTGTTGTTAATATATGTCTCCATATTTTGTTGTGAAAAGGTACATTGTTAGTGCGGAGTAGGATGTAGTGGATGTAGTGGATCTAGACCTCTAAGATTAATCATCTTTCAGATATTTCGACACATTTTAGCAGTGAATGCTCCCTGGAGAATCTTCTAGAGTCTTCTACCTTCGCAAGATTACAACCTATGAGAATAGGGGATACATATCTGATCTTCTTCCATCTCCACTGTTTATGTTCTCCCGATCTTTTTTTCGTTTGGCGCTTACCAATTAATTAGCGCATCTCTTGGTTACAAAAATTTTTGACTTCGTTTGCATCTCTTCTTTTTCTAAGATTTATAATCTTCAAGGTTCAAACCTTTTTCATCAAACGTATATATCAAAGTTTTTGCAATGTGTGGTATACTAGGTATTGTATTGGCTAATCAACATATCAATGTTGCCCCTGAGTTATTTGAAGGAGCCATGTTTTTACAACATCGTGGTCAAGATGCCGCTGGTATTGCAACTTGTGGGCCCAAGGGTAGATTATACCAGTGTAAAGGAAATGGAATGGCCCGCGATGTTTTCACTCAACAAAGGATGTTGAATCTTATTGGAAATATGGGAATTTGTCATTTGCGTTATCCAACTGCTGGTTCAAGTGCCGGATCAGAAGCTCAACCTTTCTATGTCAATAGTCCCTATGGTATTTCTTTGAGTCATAATGGTAATTTGGTCAACTCAATAGAGTTGAGAAAACATTTAGATGAAGTTGTTCATCGTCATATCAATACTGATTCCGATTCGGAATTGTTATTGAATATCTTTGCTTCGGAAATGGACAAGTTTAATAAAAGTAGAGTCAATAATGCTGATGTGTTTACCGCGTTGGCTGAGACCATGCAAAGAATTAGAGGTGCTTATGCTTGTGTTGCCATGTTGGCAGGATATGGTCTTATTGGATTCAGAGATCCAAATGGTATTAGACCATTGTTGATTGGTGAAAGAGTTAATGAAAATGGAACCAAGGATTTTATGTTGTCATCAGAAAGTGTTGTTTTGAAATCACATGGTTTCAAGAAATTCCGTGATGTACATCCAGGAGAAGCAGTAATTATTCAAAAAAATGGTGATCCTGAATTTAAACAAGTTGTTAAACCAAAGATTTTTGCACCTGATATTTTTGAGTATGTTTATTTCGCTAGACCTGATTCAGTATTGGATGGTGTATCAGTATACAGATCCAGAATCGAAATGGGAATTAAATTAGCCAACAAGATTAAACGTGATATGGATGAAAATGATATTGATGTTGTCATATCTGTTCCTGATACTGCAAGAACTAGTGCTTTCCAATGTGCTGTCAGTTTAGGTAAACCTTATCGTGAAGGGTTTGTTAAAAATAGATATATCGGGAGAACATTCATCATGCCCAATCAACAAGAAAGAAGATCATCAGTGAGGAGGAAGTTGAATGCTATGGATTCAGAATTTGAAAATAAAAATGTTCTTATTGTTGACGACTCAATAGTAAGAGGTACAACTTCAAAGGAGATTGTCTTGATGGCAAGAGAAGCTGGTGCCAAAAAGGTGTATTTTGCATCATGTGCTCCCCCAATCAGGTACAATCATATTTACGGTATCGATTTAGCTGATACTAAAGCCCTTGTTGGGTTCAATAGAACCGAAGAAGAAATTTCCGAAGTAATTGGAGCAGACAAGGTGATTTATCAAGATTTACATGATTTAGTTGATTGTTGTAAATCCGACAAGATTAAAGAATTTGAAGTTGGTGTCTTTACCGGTGCTTATATCACTGGGGTTGAAGATAACTATTTACAGGAATTGGAAAAAATTAGGGCTCAAAATCAACGTTTAACTGAATTACAAAACGGTACTGCATTGAAAGGATTTAGTGTTGATGCATGTATAGATCAAGGAGATATGGTTGATGTTAAAGCTGAAGTTGATATAAGTATTTACAATCGTGGTGATTACTAAGAAAAAGAGGATGCTTGATTCAAGACTGTGAATATGACAATTTTATAGAAATAATGATTTATTCTGTTACCGAAGAGTAGGTTGTATTTTGTCGTATCATTCTCTCTGAAATTGAATATCAAATGAGTAAATTAATTCTCGTATATGTACAATAGACTAAAAACAAAATACGAGTTATCGACCTGTTTCTTTAATGGTGCTATTGCAACGATCCTTTGTGAGATCTACAATCAGTGAGTTACTTACTTCGGAGCTGTTGTCGGTTTAAAAGTAGACTGTAAACACTAATCTTTTGGTTTGAATCTTGAATACCAAGGCATATTCTATGATACAGAACCTTTTAGCTGTTTTCATTTTTCATGTTTCATGTTTCATTTTTCATTCTTCAGCTTTTTAATCGTGGATAGGTTAGTCTAGAAGGATGTTATTACATCTACTCATTTACCTGGCCACCTTTAGTCCGTCATATATTGGTTTTTCATTCCTCCCATTCCATTTTAGGGAAAAAAATGTCTGATTTCGGAAATATTTAAACAAAATCAAATGTAATTATTACACAAATCCGGTTACAAAAGTTTTGAACAAAAAGAGGTGAAGAGGACAAAACGCGTATAAATTGGAACAAGCGTGCTGAGATGGATGGCTACAGATGTAGGGACTGGGACTCACACCTTATTAACTCTTCAAACAGATGATTTTACGGTATGCACAGATACAAACTGAAATTTACTTGAACTGACAATAATTTTTCCCATAACGCGTCTCTCACTCTGCACCAAAAAGCATCAAAACTTGTTGAAGATAATGATCCCGATATTGTGATGCAGATTTCACATTCGCTTTGTGTATGTACACTTTGAATGTTTCAGGTACAACCGCTTAAATCTCAAGTTGTGTAAGCCTAAAAGCTAAGGCACAGACTCTTGCTGTAAGTATGAGCCTTGCTGGAAAGAGGAAGCAGCGTTGTACAAGATGTTTCCAACGCGTATTCAAGCATCGAAACTCACACACAAGATAACCTTCTTACAGATGGATCTCCCGTACTGATATGAAAAGTCACTAACACCAAGTTTGATGAAGGCTGGTTGTTTGAACCAACAACGTGGTCGATCTCCCCTCCCCCCTCCGTTTCATTGTTGCAATTATTGTTTTGTTCTATTGTTTAGGACATACACGACTTTTGATGGCTTTGAAACACCCTTCCTGCAATACTTATCTAATTAAAGACAAAAGAAAAAATGTAAACAATAAACAAACAAACAAACAAATAAGACACGACACAAACAATTTGCGACACCTAATTAATTGTTTTGTTTTTTGTTTTTTATTTTTTTAAAAAATTTTTTTTTTTTTCTTTTTCTTCAACAGTAAGGGCGATTTAAACAAAATCTTTCTTCCTCTGACCACAAGTCTTCTTTAAAGAAAAGTATTATACTACAACCTTTTGAGTTATTACATCTTGATCTGTGTTATTTAGACAAGAGATCCAAATAAGCTACTACTAATCATAACATACACACTTACGATTTAAGTGTATGGGAATTATTCTGGCTTACTTAATTGGTCAAACTGTATATTTAATCAAACGGAAAGTTTTCAATAAGCACAACACAGCATCAGATATGGAGAAAGGAAACACGCCTAGTGCAGGTCACTCATTGGCCAGTACGATCACCAACTCAGGTCCAATTTCAATCTTTGCCTATTGTTTATCATCGATTTTAATGACTGTTACTAATAAATTTGTTGTATCTGGTTTCAATTTCAATTTGAATTTCCTTTTATTGGCGGTACAATCTATTGTTTGTATCTTCACCATTGGTACTTTAAAAACATTTGGTATTATTACCTATAGACAATTCAATAAAGACGAAGCTAAGAAATGGTCACCTATTGCATTTTTATTAGTTGGAATGATTTATACTTCATCAAAAGCTTTACAGTATTTATCAATTCCAGTTTACACTATTTTTAAAAATTTGACAATTATTTTGATTGCATATGGTGAAGTTATTTGGTTTGGAGGTAAGGTCACTACTATGGCTTTAAGTTCATTCTTGTTGATGGTTTTCTCATCAGTTATTGCTTATTATGGTGACAAAGGTGAAGCCAAGACTGTTGATGATCAATTTCAGTTATATTTGGGTTATTTCTGGATGTTTACTAATTGCTTTGCTTCAGCTGCATTTGTTTTAATTATGAGAAAAAGAATTAAGTTGACCAATTTCAAAGATTTCGACACCATGTACTACAACAATCTTTTATCGATCCCAATCTTGTTGGTTTTCACCTTTTTATTTGAAAATTGGTCACCAGAAAATTTGGAAAAGAATTTCCCTGCTGACAATAGAGTTGCTACTATCGTAGCTATGATTTTAAGTGGTGCCTCATCGGTTGGTATTTCTTATTGTAGTGCTTGGTGTGTTAGAGTTACTTCATCAACTACTTATTCCATGGTTGGTGCTTTGAATAAATTACCAATTGCATTGAGTGGGTTGATTTTTTTCAATGCTGCTGTCAATTTCTGGTCAGTTTCATCCATCTTTGTTGGATTTGTTGCTGGTTTGGTTTATGCTGTTGCAAAACAAAAGCAGCAAAAAGAAGCTCAAGGTTTACCAACCACCAAGTAGAGTTAAGTTCGGGATCTTTAGTAAGTAAGAAAAAGGACATAGAGGCTGATTGTTTGGAAAGAGAGGGTGTGAATAAGTGGATAAGTAAAGTTTCATTTGGTTTGCAGAATATAATAGAGTGTTTTTTTTCTTCATTATTTATGCTGGCATCCTCTGTAGATGACTTCTGGAAGGGTGTGTCATAGACTGAATCCTGTTGAATGAGTTGACCTCATCCCAATGTCAAATTGTGTAGTGTCGTGCAATCCAATGTTGTGACATTGAAATAATTTTTTCTTTCTTCAATGAGAGACAGAGAGAAGGAAGTTGTGTTGCCAAAAACCATCCTTTCTTCTATTAATCATCAGACTTTACAACAATAACATCTTCATCAACAGAGTCGTTGATAAACAACAGACTACACGGATCAATTGCATTTATTGTATTATATACACCACATACATCATTTTCTTTCATCACATTACGCAACGCATAGCTTTGTTTACAACATGTCAGTTGAAAACTCATTAGAATCGATCCCAACGATCTTGGAGCAATCATTGATCCCACAGTATTCCAATCAAGCAGAAAAGACCCTCAAATCAATCGAAAATGAACCGGGTTTCTCCATCAACTTACTACATATCATTGCATCGACAAATCTTTCCAATTCAGTTCGATTAGCAGCAGCATTATATTTTAAGAACTTAGTGAAGAGAAAATGGATTACTGAAGATGGAACCAACTATCTTCTACCATTGGAAGATGTCACCAAAATTAAATTTGAAATTATTGATGTTATGATTCACTTACCAAATCAATTACAAATTCAAATTGGTGAAGCAATTACATTAATTGCTGAGTGTGATTTCCCTCATAATTGGCCAAATTTGATTGATACTTTGGTTTCCAAATTATCTTTAACTGATTTTGTCAATAACAAAGCAATCTTGTTAGTTTCACATTCAATTTTCAAAAAATGGCGACCACTTTTCCGTTCAGATGAATTATTTTTAGAGATTAAATTAGTTTTGGAGAAATTTGTTGAACCATTTTTGAAACTATTTATTGAATTGGATCATTTGATTGATAAGCTGAAGGATAATGAAGCTCAATTGGGGATTTATTTTGAAAATTTATTGTTATTGATGCAAATTTATTATGATTTTAATTGTCAAGATATTCCTGAGTTTTTTGAAGATCATATGAATGAATTGATGAATATTGTTCATAAATACTTGGTTTATGATAACCCTTTACTATTGAAAAAGGATGAAGATGAGGAAGTTGATGTATTGATTAAAGTCAAGACATCAATTATTGAGTTGTTGTCATTGTATGTAACAAGATATGCTGATGTTTTTGAACCATTGATTCAAACTTTTATTACATCGGTTTGGGATTTGATCAACAATTTTGTCACCAAACAACCTAAATTCGATTTATTGGTGGTTAAGGCTTTACACTTTTTATCATCAATTATCAAAATTCCCACCTACCAATCACTTTTCCAAAGTGAACAATCGGTGAATGAAATTATTGAAAAGATTATATTACCTAATATCATGTTGAGAGAGAATGATGAGGAAACATTTGAAGATGAACCTATCTTATATGTGAGGTCTGATTTGGAAGGATCCGATTTCGATTCAAGAAGGAAAAGTGCTACTGATTTCTTGAGAGAATTGAAAGAATTGAATAGCGAATTGCTAACTACAACCGTTATGAAGTATGTTAATCAATTTTTAAGCTTTGCTACAAATGATTGGAAAAACAAAGATACCGCTATTTATCTATTCAGTTCACTAGCGACGAAGGGAAGTGTAACCAATGTTGGAGTCACCTCAACCAACGTACTTGTTGATGTGGTTGACTTTTTCTCCAAAAATATTGCTCATGATTTAGAATCGAACGAAGTGCATCCAATCTTACAAGTCGATGCTATTAAATACATCTTCACATTTAGAAATCAGCTCACCAAAGAACAACTTTTAATCACTATTCCTAGATTAATCAGTCACCTTGAAGTTAATTCCAATGTTGTTGTATACACATATTCAGCAATCACAATTGAAAAATTACTTTCAATGACCAATTTCAGTCAAGGTCATCAACCAGTTTTCAACAAAAATGATATTGAACCATTTGTTACGCCATTGTTGACTAAATTGTTTAACTTGATTCTTATGAATAGTGTTAGCTCGCCAGAGAAATTGGCTGAAAACGAATTTCTCATGAAGTGTATTATGAGAGTATTGAACACTTGTGAAGATCTGTTTACCGAAAGAGTTCCCATCATTGACCAATTATTGCAGATTCTTAAAATCACCGCCAAAAATCCATCCAATCCTAAATTTTCTCATTATACATTTGAATCATTGGCATTACTTTTTAAATATGGGGCTCAACAAGATTCGAAAAATATTAATCAATATATTGAACATGCTATTCCTGGTTTACTTAATATTCTTTCTGAAGATGTTCAAGAATATGTTCCATATACATTCCAAATCTTGGCTTATTTATTGGAGAACTACCCCAAATCGGGTGGATTACCAGAAACTTATAAATCATTAATTCAACCATTGATGTCACCTTCAGTATGGCAATTCAAGGGAAACATCCCAGGAATCACAAGGTTACTAATTTCAATTTTGGAACATGATCCAACATTTTTCGTCGAAGCCAACCATTTAACTCCATTATTGGGAGTTTTTCAAAACTTATTAGCTAGTAAAGCCAATGATACATATGGATTTGATTTGATTCAAAGTATATTGTTTAATGTCCCATTGACTTCATTACAACCATATTTAAGCAACATTGCTCGTTTGATCCTTACTAGGTTGCAAAAATCACGTACTGATAAATTTGTTAAACGATTTGTCGTGTTTTTGAATGTTGTGACAACTGTCAATTTAAGTGATGTGAAATATACAAATAGTGATGCGATATCGGGAGGTGACTTTATCATACAATTGATTGATTCAGTACAACTGGGATTATTTGGACAAATTTATTCATCGTTTATGTTGTCCACATCATCAGTATTGGCTAATTTACAAGATAAGAAAATTGTCAATATTGGTATTAGTGTCTTGTTGACGAATCCTAATTTCCAATCACATTATAGTAATTTAGTTGTTGATACCATTGAAAGATTGATTGAGAATTTAAATTCCTACGAAGGTATAGCTAAGGGAAACACTAGTGCCGTGAGCAATGGAGCCAACATTGCAGTTGGTTCTGTGTCTACTGGCGGATTGAATGAATTAGATTCAGACTTATCTACATTTGGATCTCATTATTCTAAATTGGCAGCAATTGCCAATTCACCATTTGATCCATTATCTTCACAAATCAAAAATAATGATTTTGAATTAATTAAATCAACTATATTGGCAAATATTAAAAAAGTTGATGGATCAATTTTGAATCAATTGAATGGAGATACTCAAACATTGTTACAAAAAATGGCATACTAGTGACAGCCAGGCGTATATGAAGTAGTTGATGGTTCAAGTAGTGTGTGTGTGATTTTTAATAATAAAAGTACATATAAAATTATATAACAGAATAGTAACTATTTTCGAGTACAAAATTATTGGAATAACAAAAAACTGAAGTATCCTTGAAGAAAGGGTGAACTGAAACTGAAAAAAATGAGGAGAATATATATGTTGCTTTTCGAAGCAAATTATAATTGTACTAGTTCGGTTGCTCGTGGGTGAGCATCAATATCTGGGAGGATGATGCAAAATGATGTTAATCGAAATGGTGTGTGCACAGTTGTGAAGCCCATTATCAGCTTATGCTATGTTGCTCTTGTTTTACAGTGGTTGTTTCTGTCGAATGGGTGATACCATTACTTCCAACTTGATTCAATTCCTCCTTCACTATATTCCCATTTCCACTAACTTCGTTTTCATGTGTCTGTTGACTATCTCCCCAAGTGGGTTCAGTTTTAATGCCTTTATTGGTGTTTGTATCTCCACCAGTAGTATTATTTGTACTGTCAGTTACTCCACTATTACCATCGTTGTTGGCAGTTCCACCTACTTCTCCGATACCTTCTCCCTCCCCACTTTGCTCCTGGTTCTGTTTAACTTCCAATTCCTCTTGTTTTTTCTTCTTTTCCAATTCAGCAATTTCACTCGCAGTCAAAAACCGCCCGCCCTGTCCTCTAGGTCTTCTCATTGCATGTTTATGTCTTGATTCATGCAAGTATGGTTTCCTTATTCTCGCAATTTTTAAATTTTCTTCCAATTTAGCTCTTGCTATACGTCTCTTTAATATACGATGATATTGTTTAGCATTAACGTAAAATGGCTGTTCTGTTGATGTTGCGGTTGCTGCTGTTGGGTCAGAATTGGGGCCAGGTGTAGGATCTTCGGATGTTGGTGGTACTGCTTGGTCCATGTTGTTGTCTCCTATTGGCGTGTTGTTGTCGAGTATATCTGAGTTGGAACCATTTGGTATCGTTGTTGTTGCTGGACGATGGACGCTCATTGAAGAGTCGGATGGAATATGTTGAAGATGAGGTTGTTGTGGGTGGTGTTGTTGGTGTTGCTGGTGCTGATATTGTGGTTGATTTTGATCTTGGTGTGTATTATTGTGGTTCTGGTAGTCAATGTTATCGAAATATGAAGATGTCGTACTTGATGTCGGAGATACACCACCGTCCAATGTCGCATAGTATGAAGCAGGTATCAGTGGCGGTACTTCCCCTGTGGAACTCTGTTGTTGTGGCTGCTGCTGCTGTTGTTGTTGTTGCTGCTGCTGCTGCTGCAGTGGCTGTTGTGGTTGCTGCTGATCATTGGTATGCGATTGATGGTCATAAAACGTGGAGGATTGTAATGAAGTCATAATAAGAGCAAGTGCTTTCCAAAAAGGCTACGTTTTTCTGTGAAACTTGGGTTGATGAAAGTAAAATTGAAATAGAATTGAGTATGCGGCTGATATATACCCTGGGTACGTTCTGTTGTTTCAAAGGGTGTTGTGCGTTTTTGCTAAGCGGATAATTAGTCTTTTGAAAAACTTTTTGGGTTTCTTCTTTTGTGAACATATTTCGATTGAAATTGAAATTGAAATTTTTTGTTCTTTTTTTCCTTTTTATGTCGGAAAATGTGCGACATCGGAAAACTCCATTTCAATAATAATAGAAGTGTACGAGAACAGACAGAAGTACTATAGTACCTAAAAAAATTAGACTCAAATTACAAAATACTCTAGTGCTGTACTCATATCATTAACCCGGTTCATCTTTCACCATAAAATTTTCTTATTACTGGTGAAGAAAAAAACGAATTTCTTGATTTGTTCCAAAATTGATGCAATAACTCACCCAAAGGGTATTTAGTTGCAAAAATTAAAATACAAAAGTTCGAATAACCGCCCCCAAGAGAGATGCATAAACTTAAACTTTCTCTAAAAAGACTTTAAAGAATACAATTAAGTCCGAGGGAAGCCCCATTGGCTCTTAGTTTCCTCTATTCAATACTAATTGTTTAGGCTGTTATCGAAACAAACACCACGACAGAGCTGTTTTATCAGCACATATTTGTTCACTGGCAGTAGAAATGCTACTGATCCGGAATAATAGTTCTAGAGAACTTCATCTGACCACTAACGACCAACTTTATTGACTGCCAATAAAGTCAATCTTCATATACTTAGAAATCTCGCTACCAATTTTGTTGATCTAAATGAAAAAAATATTGGTCAAGAACGTGTAGACATAAACATAGCTCCATTACCCCCCTTAAAGGCACGCAATGACAGATATATCCAATGGAGCTGATATTAATGACCAGTTTCAGTCAACTCTGGACAATGTTGACGAGATGTTTTCGAAATTGAGTATCCCTGAAATTCAGCGATTATCATCTCAATACAATGCAATCATTGCAACAACAAAAGATGAACTACATAATCTTGTCAGTGACAAATATCGTGATTTGATCAAGATTGCTGAAGATATTGGTGATTTACGAAATAAATCATTAACAATTGAAGAAAATCTACAAGAAATCTCGTATAAACCATCAACGTTTGTATCCCCATATAAGGATTCATACGCTAAATTCGATTCCATTGTACGAGATCAAAATGCAACTGAAGCTAAACGAAATTCGAGATCAGTTATAGTTCGAAACGTTATTCAAAAGAGATTGGCTAAATTGGCCAGCAAGGTCTCATGTGAAGGACCCAGTCCGTTGCTTCATACATCCAACTTCATACCATTTGCGAAGGAGCTATACACGATAGAAATTGTTTTCCAAGATGTATTGAATGAAAAGAAAGATCTTCAGAAGCAAATAAAAAACATCAAGCACCACTTGCTTGAATACTTTGAGTATGAGATATCGGTCTATAATTTTCCCTTGACGCTGTTCAATTCCAACGATAAATTCAGTCTTCGTCAACGGTTTTTAGAAAAGGATTTCATTACGGATCCACAATCGAAGCTTGCTGATAATATTTCAATTATTGGAGACGACTTTGATGAGTTTTCAGATGAAGATGACGATAATTCCTATGACGAAGTTCAAGAAAAGCATGAAAGATTTGATAAATTGGACACCTTCAAACACACAAACTATAATAGAAACGTCCTGGCCTTGTGTAATTATTTGGTGTGTTACACCATATTATCAAATGACAACTCAAGCAGTGAAGCCGTAAAACACAAGTTGATAGACCTCAGAATGACGTATTTGAACAAGTTGCTAAATTTGCTGGACCAGAATAACCACACTGTCAATTATCGCCTGGTATTTTTGTATTTGGAAAACACATGCAATTACCTTAGAGGCTACTTTGGAGATTCAGCTAGCAGTGATTATTTTCGGACTCTTCGAGACATAGCTAAGCCATGGAGTTTGGTAGAGCTTGTCGGCCATAAAGGGTGGATTGATGATAAGAAAGTTGATTTTGGTGAAGCTATTGATGTAAAACGAGAAAAGACAGAGGTAAGTCTAAAGGACTTTGACAAACTTATGGGTTTCATCTCGCAATTAGTTACTAGCTCATCTCAGTCTGAAGCATCACTCACGATAGATGCTCTCTCTACATCCATTGTCAAATATTACAATTTCATAATAAGTTTGAAAACATTGGATGATGCAACCAAGAATACTGGCTCACTCTCTCAATTGGTTGAACTTGTTTCTGAATCACAATTACTCAATAAAATGTCGGAAAACCTTGAGGTCTTAATCAAAAAGATTTATGAAAGCCACATATCGAAATTAATGAGTGAAAAAGGAGTACTAGGAACAGTATTAGATGTTTTAGAAAGTGCAATCAGTCAACGGGCCATTCACAATGCATTTGACGCTGACGTGGTAAATTTGATGGATTATAACCTTGGTGAATATATGAACTTAGTTATGAACAATGACCAACATGCCAACAAAACTCCATATAACACCACTCACCAATTGAATCAATGGTTAAATGAGTGTTTCCAATTGAGAAAGATTACCGATTTCGATCGTGATACTTCTCTGTTGTTCATGGGACAAAAGGATATCTATGACTATCTTCCTCAATTATACCACAATTTACAAAATGATGGAGTAAAATGGGGCGACTTCACCGCTAATACCTTGAAAGAACGATTTCAAACACTCCACGCAACCGTGAATCAAAGTTTCAACCAAGAGATTTCGAAATTCTGTACATATTTGCTAAAGTTGAGTGCTGAAAAAGGTGAAGTTAGCAAATTGATATACCTAATTGGACTTTTGACAAGTTTACGAGATGTAATTAAATACAACAGTACCGAGACAAACAATGATACAAAGGAATTGATAACCACAATGGATTCTAATATTGACAAGTTGTTCCAAAAAGTTGTATCTCGTGTATTGGATGATAAAGTTGACCATATACGACAATTGATTTTGACAAAAGAGTCAGAGGTTGATGCAGTTGATATACCAACAAGACCCAATCTTCTGTTGGCTCTGAGATTGTATGAATTAGCTCAAATATTCCTTACACAAGCGAATAAAATCGAGTCTAAGAATGTGAGTTTGTTTCTGAACTCATCATCGACACTGGACCAATTTGTTAAAGTGAAGAACGAGTGGTTTGAGAAGCTGATCGAAATGATCGTGTCTAAAATCAACACTTCTAAGGATTTCGAGAGTGACAAAATTGAAGCGAAAGAAAATAAAGTTGTAGGATCTAATGGAGACTCAGAACATGAGGCAAAGGAGAACAAATTCGAAAACTGCAATGGAGAATCAGAGAAGATGAAACATAAAGAGACAAAATCCAACGGAAACTCAGAACTTAAGGCAAAGGAGAATGAAGTAGCAGAACCCAACAGAGGCTCATCACAATCACGAACTTCTACACTACAAACAGCAGCAAACATTGCATTCATACAATTATTTTACAAATCCAAAATTGATGCTCAGATCATCAAAAATATAAGCGACTCCATTCATGCCACAGCTGATCAACCATTCAACGAGAATACTTTGGAGATTATATCAAGTGGTGTTTCTTCATTTTACAAAACTAGGAAAAATGTATATTTACCTCTACTGTCGTAACATACACGCCCTATATATACAATATTTATTTTAATAAAGGTAAACTTTCAGCCCTTGCTTTGTCAAATCCTTCAATACTTCAAATGTCTCCTTTATATCCCATATATTTTGTTTCTTTTGATCTAGATATGAATTATCCACAAGAATAATCTTCACTTCTGCTTTTTGTAACTGTGAATCTGGACTGTTTAACACTTTTTGTAGTCTCCCTGGCGTACAGCATAATACACGAGATTTTGTTGATTTAACCAATTTCAAATCAACGTCTATTTTGTTCTTGTTGATTAGTTTTAACGAACTTCCATTCAAGTCTTTGGTTGCACGATGTACATCACATGCTCGTATTGCTGACATGGAAACAATAGCTATGAATTTACGAGCATTTTCTATTTGTTCATCGTTACCATCGTTGCTTTCTTGTTTCGCATCTTCACCCTTCTTGTTCTTTTTGTTCTTCAGTTTGGCCAGTTGCTGCTGTTGTTGTTTGCCAGGTAGCATATTCTTAAATCTTTGATTGATATAGTCCAGTAAATTATCCAATGTTCTTGGTTTAGTGAATTCAGAAGTTGATCGAATATCATTCTTTGTGAAGTATAAATCACTTAGTTCCAATGCTGATAAATTTGTATGTTTTCTACTGATTTTTGAATTAATAAATTCAGCAATTACTTCAGGATTTTCTTCTAATGAAATATTCTTCTTTTGTTGAGTATCCAATTCCATCTTCATTTTCTTCTTTTCTTTTAAATTTGACGATTCCTTTTTACGCTTACGTGGATTAGCCTCGTCGTTTGATTTCGTTGTGGGTTTCTCATTGTTGATCGGTTTGATTGTAGGTTGTGGTAATGCAACCAACTCTCCTTCGTCCTCAGAATATTGTACGTCGTATTCTAAGCCATCATCAAGGTCATCAGCTTCAGCGCTTGCTATGTACACCATTATAATTCTGTAAATGTATTGCAGGAATCCTTAAGAGTTGGAGTCAATTTTGTAATGAGATGAGATTTTAGAAGAATTTCCAAACAGAGTTACAAAAACAAAATCTTTTGAAGAGATTTTACACCAGAGAACTACAACATACTCCATGATCACTACATTATCAAAGAGAAGTCTGATCCTACCGAGAGCCCTTCATCTTCAAAATAGAAGCATCATTGTTAATGCTGACCTACGAGCAAAGCTAACCCAGTCTCAGAACCATCCAGTTGTGGTCATTGGCGGTGGACACGCTGGATGTGAAGCAGCAACGGGATCGGCAAGATCAGGGACCCCAACTACCTTGATAACACCAGAAATTAGCAAAATAGGTACAGCCTCATGTAATCCATCAATGGGAGGTGTTGGTAAAGGAACTCTTTTACGTGAAGTCGATGCTTTTGATGGTGTAAGTGCCAGAATTACCGACAAGGCAGGCATACATTTTCGAATATTGAATGCTTCAAAGGGTCCAGCTGTTCATGGCCCACGAGCGCAAATTGATAGAAAGATTTACTTGAATGAGATGCAAAGGGAAATTTGCAATTATGAGAATTTATCAATTATTGAAGCCCAAGTGAAGGATATAATAATAGAGCCAACCAACTTTGAGGACTACAATGGTCGTGGCTTTGGGACTGTTAGAGGTGTAATACTAGAAGGTGGCAGGATTTTGAAGTGTGAAAAGATTGTTGTCACCACAGGTACATTCTTAGGGGGTGAGATTCACATCGGTCTCAAAGCATTTCCATCTGGAAGAATGGGCGAAAAAGCGACGTTTGGATTATCAAAGACGTTCAGGGAAGCAGGGTTCAGATTAGGGAGGTTGAAAACAGGTACACCTGCTAGATTATCAGCCAAAACGATTGATTTTACTAATTTAATTGAACAACCATCAGATTTTCCACCTCAACCAATGTCGTATTTAAATGAAGGTGTTGATCTTGAAGACAAATTGGTCAAATGTTATCAAACTCAGACGACTCCGGAATTTCACAAGATGATTGCTGACAACTTGGATAAATCAATTCACATCAGAGAAACAGTCAAAGGCCCACGATACTGTCCCAGTATTGAGTCTAAAGTTATCAAATTCCCGCAAAAGCAGTCACACGTAGTATGGCTTGAACCTGAAGGACTCGATACTGATCTTATATATCCCAATGGTATATCTTGCACAATGCCAGAGGAAATTCAAGAACAAATTGTCAAATTGATGCCTGGCTGTGAAAATGTTAAAATGGTACAACCAGGGTATGGCGTGGAGTATGATTATGTTGACCCTAGAGAGCTTAAAATCACCCTCGAGACGAAATTGGTTGACGGATTGTACTTGGCAGGACAAATTAATGGAACTACTGGATACGAAGAAGCTGCTTCGCAAGGTTGTATTGCTGGTATCAATGCTGGTCTTTCATATTTGAAGAAACCGTTGTTGGAAATGAAGAGATCTGATGGATATATTGGTGTTTTGATTGATGACTTAATAACTAAGGGAGTTGAAGAACCATACAGAATGTTTACATCAAGATCAGAGTTTAGAGTGTCCATTCGTTCGGACAATGCAGATAAAAGACTAACTGAATTGGGATATAAGCTTGGAGTAGTTGGAAAGAAGAGATACGAATACTTCAAAAATGAGATTCAGCAGTTTAATGAGATAAAAGATCATTTGAAATGCCTTCGGCTTTCTGGAAAGTCCTGGTCACCTGCATTATCAGGAGCAGCCACTGATTTGAGATCAACCAATAAAGTTGATGGATGGAAATTATTATCGTACAAGGGAGTTTCCATTAAAGATGTACTTCCTCACATGGATACTTTCACAAGTAACAATACTCCGTCCTTTTATGAACATCTAACCAATAGATTGATGAATCGTATTGATGTTGAAAGTGATTACGAGCCATTCATGTCCAAAGAGAAAGCTCATCTCAGTGCTTACGAAGCCGATGAAAATTTACTTTTACCTACAAACTTCAACTACACCAATACTGGTAATTTGAAAATTTCTTATGAAGCTTGTTCAATTTTGAATACAATTCAACCAAAGACGATTGGACAAGCACGTCGTATTCAAGGCATTACACCCACTACCATTTTTGAACTTTTAAAACTTGTGAGAGGTAATCAAAAACAATATGCTGCTTCTGCTGCTCCATAGTGAAAATATCAGTAATATATTACTTGTACATACTTATTCAACATCGTCATCATCGTCGGATTTGTTTTTAAAATCAATATCTTCATCAAATTCCTCTGATCGTTCATTACCCGCCTTATTCGCATTACTATTGTTATTATCATTTTCATCAGCATTAGTACTCTCCTCAATTTCGTCGTTGTTTTCTTTTTCTTCTTCTTCTTCTTCTTCTTCTTCGTGATCTACCTCCTTATTTTCAATGAACAACCCACCTTCATCACCGGCTTCAAGTTCCGAAAGTGCTTTTTCAATACTATTTTCAAGCTCAATGATTAATTCAAGTGGAAAATTATCCTGAGCTATATCAAAGATTCGTTCTATATCACCCATGGTTTCTCCAGTTCCACCAAAATTGATTTGACGAAGGTACAAAATCAAGTCAGACACATCTACTGTATGCGAATCTCTCGAAAACGCATAAAGTTTCAAACTGTTCATTAGGTTTAGTAAGAAGTCATTTGAGTTGGATTGTATAAGCTGCAATATACTGTTTGGAAGCTTGTCTGTGTGTGGTGAATTACTGTCCAGGGTGCTCAAATCAAGTTTTTGATGACTTAGTAGTTTTCTGGTAATTAAGTCAACTTCAAGGATACTAAACTCTTCATCTTTTGGTTCGTTTGCCGAATTTCCATCAGTGGGTTGCTCGTCAGATAAGTCAACTTTATGAAAAGTATCAATTTCTACCTCCTCCGTGCTAGCTTTGTTACGAAGGATGCTAAAAATATTTTCTGTTTGGGAACTACCAGTATGATTGAGTTTTGAGTCATTTTGTTGATCAACTTCTGTATCCTGAGGTATGGTTTCAGTTGAAATGTGATTCTCGGAGACAATGGTATTGGGATCTGATTCACTACCTGGTGATCTTGCATGTGTTTTCTTTGAAACTTCGTCTGACTCTTCTATGATTTCTTTTGTCAGGGTTTGAGTTGGATCTCTGTCAACGAGAATAACTTCATCATCTACATCATTTGAGTCAAGGTTCTCAGGTTTGTGAACCGCTTCATTTTGATCAACCTGTGTCGGAATGTCATCTTGAAGCTTATCCAGAGTTGCCTGCTTAGACACTGAACCTTCATGGCTTGGATCGATCAATTGGACACGTTCTGTTTCTTCCGTTTCCTTAGATATTTTGTCTTCGCTTTCGAGCTCTAGAACATTGTCCTTGGTATTTTCTAGCTTGAATGAGTCTTGCTCACCATCCAGTGAAAAGGATCGTTTCTCATTTGACATCTCATTACTATCCTTCCCAGGAGTTGGCGCCTCATTGCTGTTCTTATTTTGTGTTTTCGTATTGTTGCTGGGTCCTGCTTCGAGCGAAGCTTGGTCAAGATCCTTCGCTTCAATGAAAGCATCATTGCGATGGGTCTCATATGCAGAGTCTTTATCATCATTTACTTGACCTTTCAGTTTATCTTGTTGGTTCAGTTCTAGATGCCCCTGCTCGAGAGTATTCACTCGCTCTACTTCTTCACTGTTAGCTGGACTCCGTTGTTCAGAGTTAACAGTTGGCCCATCAGATATTACATTCTCAAGCGCAGAATTTGAAGGTAGAATATTCGGGTTTTCTGCATCATCTGCTATCGGTTTTGGATGTTGATTTATCACCCTAGCACCAACTGCACCAGCTGCTTGCACGTCATGTTCGACCTCGGGCAGTTTAAGAAAAGAAGCACCGTGCTTGTTGAAAAAATGATTATTTGCATCATTATCACTTCTACCATCTTTATGCTTCTCCACCCTGTGTTTCGCTGGAGATCCAGCAGCACCCGATTCATGCCTCGCAACGTCAATTGTAAAGTCCGGTTTGGTCCCAATAATTTTCCTTTTCTTCCTCACTGGTTTTCCATTGTTAGATTTCAATACCAGCTCCTGGAATTCTTGACTGACAATGTTTGACTTTTTCTCATCATTATAAGCTTCCTTCCTCGTGGACTTTAATTTTTCAGCTTTTGCAGTTTGGGCTAGTAGAATTTTTTGCAAATATGAAACTCGCTTTTTTTCGGGCTTGTTTGCATCCGGAAGAGTTTCCAATTGGGACCTAGATTCGATTTGATTTAGCGTAGCAGTCGTTGGTACCGAAGTTTCAAGGTCAGTCTTTTCAATAGCAGAGGCTCCTACTGTGTCAGATCTTATGTTCTGTTCCGGAGTTGATATTCTATTTTCGCCCCGACTGGATGAAGGAGGTGTAGCGTTGGCAACTGCTTGTGCCTCGGTCAATTCTTCTCTCCTCGGATCCACAGATGTGAGCATTTTGCAAACGTATCGTAGGTAATCCAAAGTTATTGGGCCTTGGTAATTTACATCGTAGGGCGATTCAATGTGGTCCCTGATTGTGTTGGAATCTTCCCCAGTATGTGAGTCTGGTCTATCTTTTGAGTAGGTTAAATTAGGTAGGTTCTGAAAAGGATCGGCAGAACCCAAGGTTTTGGATTGCTGGCTCTTTCTTGGAGAGCTTCTTGGAGACGCTAGCCTTGCTGTAGTTTGAGAGAGCTCATGAGCAGGAAGGGGGACATTGAATTTTGTGGGTGAATGTGAAACTGATGGAATAAAGTTGGACAAAGACTTAGTTAATGTTTCTGATTGGGGTGCTTGTGGCAACACACTTGATCCAGAGCCGGTTCCAGTTCTTCTATGCTCATTTCTTGACATAATATATCTCCACCATCGGTAGGAACCCCTTCTAGTTGATTGTTGATTGTTGTGATTGAGTTTTTGTTTATATTTTGTGTTTTGTGACCGAATGCTACCAATTTCAGTTCCAAGTTCAAAATTTGAAATTTTTGGTTCCTTTTGATTGCTGTTAAGCAAGTCCGTCATTGTACAACTGAACAATTCATTCGTATTTTATCATGTCAAAGTCAAGCGCAAAGGCCCTCAACCTGGCCGTACCCAAAGATGATACACTTCTGACGGGCGACAATCTACTCACTGCATTGGTCTCTGGTTGTACTGCCGCTGCATTTACAGCTACAGTCACTTATCCATTTGATTTTATAAAAACACAACAACAAATCAACAATGTTGCGTACATGAAGAAATGGAATATTCCTGGAAACTATCCTGCCACTTTAGGCCAGATGTATAAAGGTGGTAGTGCATTGGTTTTGGGTGCTGTTGTCAAGAATGGGGCGAGATTAGTTTCATACAATTGGGCATCTAAATTTATGTCTATCGATTCTCACCACGGGGAGCCAAACAAGACAACAGCGCCACGTATTGTTATTGCTGGTATTATGAGTGCAACCATTGAAACCGCATTTTTGATACCGTTTGAAAATATTAAAATCACAATGATACAGAATCAATCCTTGAAAAACGAGTTGGCAAGAACAAAGGACATAGGGTACGACATAACAGGGACCAAGGTTGGTCATCATACGCACCATCATCACCAACACAGCCCTCACACACTAACATCTAAATCCCTTTTTGCACGTCAATATGTTTCACCTAATTCATACTATTCTGCTGAAATTTTGGATACCAAGAAACACAAGGGTCGCTTTCTGGCACCTGTTCCAAAAGGGGTTCAAAATATTGAGAATTTGAAAGCGCACTACAATAAGCATCCTTCATTGACTTTATTTGGTACTGTTAGAGAAATGTACAAACTCAAAGGAATAAGAGCCTTCACAGCTGGTACGTTTATAACCTACACGCGACAAATTGCACTTTCATGGGTTTGGTTTTCATCATACAATGCTATGCGTCAATTGATTAATCCACATCAAACTGAAAATGCTTGGTTTGGACATAATCATACCCTTGTCCAACTGCTTGGCTTACACACGATATCGTCTTTTGCTGTAATTGCAGTCACCCAACCATTGGATGTAGTCAAGACCCATATGCAACTGAAAAACGGGAAAGCAATCTACAGAGACTCCTTGAGCACCGCCTATAAGTTGTTTATGAAACAAGGACCTTTGTCTTTGTTTAAAGGTGCCCTTCCTAGGTTTATCAAGGTCTTAGTCAGTGGAGGAATGACGGGAATCATTTATGAATATGTTGAAAACGTGGTTAATGCTGCTGGTGGTCAAGCAATGTTCAAACTCGAATAGTTTGTTTTCATTTCTCAAAGTACACTGGTATTAATAATTCCCCGCTTTTGTGAACAATGCCATTGAATGACTTGGCCAATAATCCGCCACCATAACTAGGTTGACTAAAGGCAATTTGGCTCCTGCGCAAAACTTGCCCGTAGATGGAATTTGCCATAACACAATTTAACAATTCCCTTGCCAATCCTTGTTGTCTCCAATCGGCTGAAATCCAAATACGGGATATACCTACACGTATATTATTTACAACCTGATTGGGAACAATAGTTTGAGTTTTGTGAATCATCCATTTCGCCTCATTTATAGAATCTGTCGTACATAGACCAATAGCTTTACCTTCAACTAAAACGACAAACGCTTTACTAGACTCAAATTTGCTTGACGTCCACTCTTTTGAATCTTCAGTGGCATTTAGCTCCTTATTGGCCATATTTAGAATCTGCTCTACTTTTTCAATTTGCTTCTTGTTGTGTTTATCAATTGTTTGAATGTGTACCTTGAAACGCTTGGAGGTGATTGAGCTTTTTAAGTTTCCCAAAGTGCTAGACTTCTCTTTACGTATTACAACGAATGAGCTCAACGGTTCAGCATTAAGCGAACGGGGCCAGGTCACACCACTTGTGAATTGTGTGTGATATTTCTTGTGTATTTCCACATCAGCGCGTACTTGTGAACAGTAAGCCATGTTACACACGCGACATGTAATCCTCTTGAAAGGTATCGCTAGCACAGATTGAACCTTCTTGTCATTCTTAAATACACTCATGTCATAATGAGATATAGCAATTGCTGTCGATATGTATTGACACTGGATTATGAAAATTATGACTCGGGAATCACCTACTCGTTCCCGAATGAGACATTTATTTTTTCACGCCATTTCAACGTCCGATTTTCCCCAGATCTATTCCACTGAACACTTTACCCCATACCGCTAATGTCATCAGAATACGCAAACCTTTTACCCAAAAATGGGAAATGGAAACAACAAATCACCGATTTCCTAACTGAAGATGTCCCTTCATTCGATTTCGGTGGGTTCGTCGTTGGTGCTAAACCAGAAACCGCATCATTATATATGAAACAAGAAGGATTAATCTGTGGTGTTCCATTCGCCGCAGAAGTGTTTAA
The DNA here is from genome assembly GCF_000315875.1 of Candida orthopsilosis Co 90-125. NCBI lineage: Eukaryota > Fungi > Ascomycota > Pichiomycetes > Serinales > Debaryomycetaceae > Lodderomyces > Lodderomyces orthopsilosis. The sequence goes on from NC_018292.1 coordinate 1,705,937, forward strand.
ACAGTGTGATTTGAAAGTGAAATGGCACCGTGAGGAAAAAAGCTATGTTACAGCAGAAGAATTGAAACAAGATGGTGGCAAGATTGTTGTTGCTACTGTTTCCGGTGCTGCTAAAAACATTTTGTTGGCAGAACGAACTGCATTGAACTTATTAGCTAGAGCTTCAGGTGTAGCTACTCAATCATACATTACTAAAAATTTAGCCGATGAAAATGGCTACACTGGATTGATTGCTGGAACAAGAAAGACGACACCTGGATTAAGACTAATTGAGAAATATGCCATGTTAGTTGGAGGTGTAGATACTCACAGGTATGACTTGAGTTCAATGGTTATGTTGAAAGATAACCATATTGCATCTACTGGAAGTATCACTGATGCAGTAGCGAAAGCAAGACTGGTTTGTGGATTTGCTGTTAAAGTTGAAGTTGAAGTAAGTTCAGAAAAGGATGCAAAGGAGGCCATAGATGCTGGTGCTGATGTTATTATGTTAGATAATTTCAAAGGTGATGAATTGAGACGTGTGGCACAGAGTTTAAAAGAGCATTATAAAGGTAGCAACAAGGCATTTTTGTTGGAGTGTTCTGGAGGTTTGACTTTGCAAAACTTGAGTAGTTATCTTTCAAATGATATTGATATTTACTCTACGTCATCAATTCACCAAGGTACAGGAATCATCGACTTTTCGTTGAAAATTGACGTTTAATAGAAACAAATGGGACGTATATAGCAGACTTATCTAATAGATGAAACACTTTTGAGTTCAATGCTCTGGAAACCAGTGTTACCCAAAATTGTATTGACATTTTGCAAAATCTTCGCAGTCTCAGTATCAGCCTTATCGGATATTATCTCTTCTTGATTCTCTTCGTCGCCCTCTTGTAAATCTATACCATCTTTGGAGTCTAACCCTACTCTGGAGCTCAGCAGAATTCCAGACATGCTGCTTGACCCACTAGCTAAACTCAAACCTTTCAACAAATCTGAATGACCAAGATGCTCCATTGGCATGGCCTCCTTTTGCATTGGCTGTATTTTTTGCGGGACATTTTTCTTCCCATAGCACCTTATAGCTCGTATATGACTATCTTTACCTTCTTGGTGATTAGCCAATATGAATATCTTTACCATAAAACTCTTCAAAACTCCATCATTTCTAATTCCATTGAATATTATATGCGACCACCCAATCGGCTGGTTGAAATTGACTGTACAAACTTCAATCAAATCCCATCCTTCACTACTCCCGGCCATTATTCTGATTTTACTAGGTGTATAACTTTCATCTAATGAGTAATTAGTGAATATCGATATCCGTTCCAATGCCACTTTTTTGATAAAATGAATTGTTATGGAATGAGGATTGGCTAAATGATTATTCAATAATGCTGAGCTATTTGGGTTGGTATTGTTGCCACCATTAGTTCCATCACTTTGCCAATACGTCTCAGGATTATCTTCTCGTAATTGCGCCAATCCAAAGCCTTGTTTATATGAAGATAATTTCCAAGTCGCAAGTGGTGACAAATCAATCAATTGTAAATCTTCCACTTCTTGTAAACCCTTCATATAATAAACTCTTTGTATCTGTTCCAAGCTCGGTTGAACTGATGAATCTTCCATTTGCAGAGTATGTTGTTCATCAACAGCATCATAAGGGTGACGACTTGAGGTTGTGCCATGACTAATCATGTCTTGGTCAATCAGTTGGTCATCAGCGTCATCATCAACATTGACCGGTTCTTCCTCGTACTGGACACCACTTTGGGCAATTCTAGTGAATGATCCTTCAAGTCGTTCATCTTCATCTTCGTCATCTTCGCCAATCAGTTGCATAAAAGCATGGTGAATCCTACTTGATTGATCATTAGCTAGCGAGCTGGACCTGATCGAATCGCGTATCTCCTCAGGTGTGAATGGTGGTTGTAGTTGTACCTCATGCTGAGTACCTTGATCAGTTGAATCGGGGTATGCTTCAGACATTTGAGTTTCTAACACTTCATTACTTGGATTTTGCTGTTGCTGTAGTTCATGCGAATGATTCTGCTGGTTTAGAAGATCAGCAGTTTCCTCAGTGATATTAGAAGAGTTGGTGATTCCAAAACTCAAATTATCCCAATATCCTGAGGAATTCATATTAGGAAACTTTTTTAGTCAAAATATTATATTAAGCTACACCAAAAGATTATATAAATCCGTTTTTACAAAACGCGTAACCGCAGCCTTTAAAAAACGAAGGATAGACTACACTACACCAACTCTTCAATAACAAAAACTTTGTACTTCGCAAATGGTATCATCACTTGCATGCAAAATTATATAATCGTAAATACCATTTCATTTATCTATTTCCTACCCTTCTTCTTTTGTCTCTTTTTCTGCGATTTTGACAATGGCTTAGCTTCAGTTTCTGTTTCATCTTTAGTGTCCTCCTTGGCGTCACCTTCAATTTGCTCCGCTTTTTCTTCTTCACCATAGTCTCCATCATCATCATCATCATCATCATCATCATTATCATCATTATCATCATCGTTGGCATCTTCACCATTATCGACAAGATCAGCTTTTGTTGAAATTTCGGGTTCGGTTACTTTGTCAACTGCGTCTTCTTTCTCCCCCGCTTGTTGCGCTTTATTGCTGTCCAATTCAGATTTTGATTCTTCCAATACTGAAGCTACGACAGTTTCGTCTTCCGGTTTCAACTCAGCGTCATTGTTCGGTTTCCGATTCTTCTCATCAATACTCAACTCTTGAAAATCATTTTCCAAAGGCTTTTCATTCTTTGATTCCTCTTTTACAGCAGATTCAGTCTTTGATGGTTCTGGTTTCAATTTGCCGTCAATGATTGTTTCTTTTGGTATAGTGAATGAGCTTGAATTGTTATCAAGATTAACCAACGGGCTAGATACAGCAGGTTTATTCTTTCCTTGAGCAGCACTTAAACTAGTCGAAGAATTATTTTTGGAAAATGGCGTTTTCAAGTTTACGTTTGAACCACTTCTAGATTGATTTAAATACGGACTGCTTCTACCTGACTCATGAATTTTTTTAACTGGTTTTGGTGGTTGGTAAGCTGTTTGGAAATTTTCAGTCAACCCATACTTTTTCAATGTCCTCTTTTTCAACACTTCAATATAACTTGGTCTTCCCCTTGAACCATCTTTACCAAATTCTTTACCATCTCTATCAAAAAAACTTAATTCGCCTTGATTTTCATCTTCATCTCCAATCATGAAATCACCATCTCTATCTGATGATAAAAATCCCAATTCTTCTTGATACTCACTCGAATCAATCAAGAAATTACCCGATTCTAAATCAGTGGTGAATTCAAAAATAAACTCTTGTAAACTATGAGCGATAACCAATTTCGTATCAAAATCACGTCCGAATAAAATAATTTGACCCCATGTACCATTTGGACCAGGATTCAAATCCATTGCAACTTGATTTCCAATGTTGTCTTTAAGCAATATTACCCATCCTTTATTGTAATAGTATGGCTGGATCGAATTGGGCGGAATAGATCTTTGATTTGTGATAAATGTACTCCCTTGTCTCTGAAGTTGCAGCAGATTTCCTTCTTTTAACTCATTTTGTTTTTGTTGATGTTGTGCCATATATTGTTGTCTTTCTAATCTTTCGGCAACTTTATTCCATAAGATATTTTCCTCTACAATACTTTCCAAATCCAATAATACTAATCCCATAATTAATCCAGTTGGTTTCCCACCTCTTAATTGCCCATCATGTCTTTTATAAAATTGTCTAAAGTCCTCAGGTAGACTTCTTGAACCACATCTCAAATCTTGTAAAAACTCATTTAAATCAGCCGAAGTAACACCATCGTTCAAATTATCATCCAATTCCGGGTATTCTTCATCAATCCAGTGTTCAATACGATCCCATAATGAGTCTATTGATGGCAAGGGAGGTAATCCATTGGCATCAAAATTTTGAAGCTGAACATCTTGACCTAATTGACTTTGTGAAGATCGTAAGCCCGGCCTGTAGAAACCACCAGCTGTAGAATCATTTAATGACAGCCTTGATACATTCATATCTGCATTTAAGTTCATTGATGAACCATTGGGATGTGCACCAACTGAAGGACCAGTTAGAGCGTCATCATCATTAATTTGTGTCCTGTAAGGGGAATCATAAGAAGCGTAATGATCATTGGTGGTAATGGAGTGAACAAAAGCTTTAACATTATCAAGGAATCCCATCTTGCAAAGAATTAAGTTAGTTATACTTCTTTGATGTGTCGGTAAAAAGGTCAAAAGGATTTGTTTCTCTTTTGAAAACAACGAACCGAAAAAAAAAATAAAAAATTTAATTGAATCGAGGCGTGACTTGTGACAACACAAACCTGAAATTCATTCAAACAAACACGTGAATTTATGTTGTTTTTTGAAGGGGTTTCTATATTCAGTGCAGATGTAGCAGACAATAGGCACTTGAGTAAAAAAGTCTGATAAAGTTTTACTTGGAATGGGTGGACCCGAATGCCAGACGGGCGTCAAATAACTGGGGCCATAACATGTACACGACTTGCTCCAGATTTACATTACGTAATCATAAATTTGTGGCTAGTCGTGCGTCAGAGGCAAAACTTACACGTGATGCCTTTGAACATGAAGGCATGTACAGTTACCCTATATGATTAGCCTTCACCGAATAAGAATTATAGATCGATGATGTTTGAAATGTACCTAGTGACTGTGCCAGGTGCTCACAGTCACAATAAAATTCATTACTAGACGCGCAAGCAATAAAATTGTATACAATTAAATATGTCCTCGAACGCGGTGTTCTATGACAATTAACCTTTGCATGATATTAGTTTCATTAGTCCTCACGTTTCCATTAACCGAATATTATATGGGAACTCTATTACTCAACAAGTAGTCACTGATTACATCACCAAAGAAGCCTGTCACCAATTCTTTATCCTGCAAATGAGTTAATTTGTCAATATCCTCAATTAGTTCATAGTTGATCAATTCTGGCACTCTTGAATCCTGTTCATAATTTGGATTGTTCAATACTTTATGTCTCATCCAATGTGCTGCAGTCGGTATTTCACCACTAGCACGTTTCGAAATTAACATGAGATAGTATTTCAATCTAATCAATGTTTGGGCGCATTTGGTGTCGGGACAATGTTGACATGATTCGGGAACTAATTCAGTTGCAATCAACTTAATGACTAAGCTGATTAACCCAGGAAATTTACCATCTCCATTAATGATTTCATTCAATGTGTAACGTTGATCCATACCGAAATCATCGACATCATTCACATCTTCAACCGTCTTTCCCTCGCATCCTTTCTTGTTCTCGGCTACTGATCCATTCATATGTAAGTTATGAGCAACACCGTTACCATTTGTTTTACCATTCATTGCAGCAATACTTGCGCTGGAGGCATATCCCTTTAAATAAACAGGTCCGTCTTCTAAAACGTCATTTCCCTCCATCAAAAATCGATCAAACCAAGTGAAATCATATCCAGTAAACTCATGATAATCTAAATTCCATGAATCCATCGACTTGAACCAAAATTTATCATTCAAGACTGAATCAACTTTGTGAGCCAATGTCATATTCAACTCTACCTTCAGAAGGGGGATATACAAATTAGGTTTAAATTTCAATATAGCACGTGATAATAAGGTAATAAACGATGAAAATGCTGCATTTTCAAAATCAGTAATTTGAACCTCCATTGGTCTGAATTCGACTCTCCATCCTGGCTTGTCAGTGAAGTCAATTTCACCATCTGACCTGCTTTCATATAATGCTGGAGGCTTAAAGCGTAGGGTTTGCCAGTTGGTGCTTTGTAAATTTTCAAAATGATCGTTACTCAAATTATTGTCTTGATTGATTCTTTCGCTGAATATTACCAACGGATCTCTAATAAATAAATGGGCAAAATGGTTGGCCAAATACTTGTCAAATTGTCCCAGTTTGTCATTGAGTAAACGTTTAAAAACTTTGGAGTTTATTGGTGCATTCAAGTCATTAAAATTATCTTTGAAGTAACCTGTATCAAATTTGTGATCACTGAGGTAATTGTCTACTGAGCCGTATCGCGATTTGGGTACCCTTTGAATAGGCTTGCCATCTTTTGTGTATAGATCCTGTAAATCTCCATATGCATTCACACTATGATTATTAACCTGTAAGTTTTCCTTCTCATCTATGTCCAATCCACCAAATAGATGATAGTGTGGATATGGTTCTTGTGACTTTTCAACAAATGTACGATCGTCAACTGCACCACAAATGACGTTCCACCTCACATCTTGATCAACTAGATAACCTTTGAATATAGGCGCTGCACCGGTTAAACTCAACAATATTGGTGCTACTGGAACCAAAGTATCATATAAATATCTCGCCTGGTTGATGTTTTCGCATTGCATTGTAATTTGTAAACAACTTGAACCCATACCAAATCCCATTGAATCCATATATACATGACCTGGCTTGGATGCACCAATGTGAGGTTCTTTATCGCTTTTAAACAATTGACGATTGGTAGGTATTGAATCATCTAACAACTTTGTACGTTTATCAGGATACATGGGTAAATTCATTGCAACCTTGTGTCCTTTCCTTTTCCGAATATTGGCAGTTAAAGTTGGGAATCGAGCGTGTCGGTTAATAATCTCGTCAGGTAAAAACAATGATTGTGAAGCAGGTCCAATTGGTTTTGCTGGGGGTGAAGTGAAGTTTCCACAGCCCATTCTTGGAAACGCAGTTATTGTCAATGGTTTAATATGTGACGGAAGTTCGTCACTACTCAATTCCCTACGCTTGATCATATTACCTTCAACATAGACATAGTCCTCAAGTTTTTCTCCATCGTATGGCTTTGCTGGTGTAGCTTCAATCATATATCTACCATATTCAGGATGGAACAAGACGTTGTTTTCCTTAGCCTTGGGGAGTGATTTGGTCTCATCATTCAAATCATCCAAAACATAGTCCTTATCAATAGCCAACTTTGCTGTTTTCAGTTGTTCATCCAAATCAACCAACATGTATTCGACCTCGTCTCCCCATAAAAATCTATCATTGTCTCTATTATAATGTTGACGGAAAATATTCATCAACTGGGTGATTCCATTGTCTCTAACATGTTCATTGTGCTTTTTAGACTCGTGCCAGTCTAGTGGGGTACCCAAGGAAAGCAATCCCATGGAATTGTGTGTGATGTATAAGACTAATCAGCTGAAGTCAATATTGTTGAAAAAAAAAAAACTGTGGTTGCTAAAAGGCGCTACAGTTGAATTGAACAGGGCTGCTGGTGAGGAGAAGAGTTCCTTCAATGGAAGATGTGTTGGTTGGGAGATTGTTAGTTGAACGTAAGCCGTGGGTACGAAGAAATGTCCTTGATGCGATCTCTTGTGGTGTATCTTTTTGACTCTTCCTTTTACTTGTCTGTTGCTCAAAAGATTGAAAATGAAAAAAAAAAAAAAAAAAAAAAAAAAAAAAAAAAAAAAAAAAAAAAAAAAAAAAAAAAAAAAAAAAAAAAAAAAAAAAAAAAAAAAAAAAAAAAAAAAAAAAAAAAAAAAAAAAAAAAAAAAAAAAAAAAAAAAAAAAAAAAAAAAAAAAAAAAAAAAAAAAAAAAAAAAAAAAAAAAAAAAAAAAAAAAAAAAAAAAAAAAAAAAAAAAAAAAAGGGGTATAAATATAATTGTTTATTTGATAGGAAAGGGTAGTAATAACTCTAGTTTGGGCTTATTAGTTTCGTAGTGCTGGCGAGTGGAGTTGTACAGTGGTTATATATCTACTTATAAGTGGGGATATTATTTCCAAAGTAGGACTGATATCAATTGTCTATAAAGATTACTAAGCAAATAACACTAAATAAAAATATATTCTCTTCTTTATATTGTACTTCGGCTTGCGCAATTCTAATCCGAGATCGTATCCCACCCACCCGCAACTTGAGCTCCCGCGAAATACTTTTTTTTCGCCCTGAGTCGAACGAAAGCTTTTGTTGGCCACTTTAAGTAAAGCTGATAAACTAAAATAAATTTTTTTGCTGCATAAATTAAAAATAAAAAATGATGTAAAGTCACGTGATTAGGTGACCAACTTCCAATTTGAATGTTTATCTCCACCGCTTCAATGTTGCGCCGCAGAGTATAAATCGATAAATTGAGGTAGCGCACTTCCTCCTACGGAATGCGAGTTGCTGGCGGAGTAGATACGTTCTCAAACTCGCAAAAATTCTTCGAAAGTGCATTTTTGCAAATTGTTCAAAAATATTTGCTGCAAATGAAAGGCCAAGTGATAAAAATTAAAGTTGGGCACATGTATCCTGGCCTGCCCATCCTAAAGAGAAATCATTTACCTTGTTTTCTACTTATTTCCAATAATTGACATGAAGAATTTAAAAGAATAAGAGGGAATATGTTACTACTAGTCCTGAATTGCGCTCAATAGTTGCCTTCGCGAAGTTAAATGCCCACATCAACAACTACCATTCAAATGGTCCAACAAGCTGGTGTGTTAGGTAGAACATATACAGTGTAATCATCATCAGGGTCTTATTGTATAATAAGTAGAGAATTTAAAAGAAATGCAATTGAAGCGTAGTATTTATTTTATTTGTGTCGTGTTGCATTTATGGCTACAACAATGTGTCAAAAATCAGTGATAACCGATTAGATTTCCAAAAATTAACTTTCTTGGTTGGTTAGTGCTAATCAGCGAGAACAAAAGGAGACTAAGAAAAAACAAATCAGAACCATGAAGACCAGTATTTTATTGATGCCAGTGACCACTTGTGTAACTGCTCAACTAATTGACGACTTATTTAACCAGGGCCCAGAAATGGCAGCAATTGCTCAATTGAAAAGGGAAATGTGCCACTACAACCAAGACGATCAATTGTTGCACGGGTCCGTCAAGTAAGGTAGACTTTAAGTTTATTATAGACTTGAATGTACAATTGACTCCCGAGAAAGCATCGTAAACTGCTGCAGCGTAGTACTTGACTGGCGCCTAGTACATTCGAGAAGAATTTTGGAAGCAATCAACTAAAAAGCCCACAACGCTGTAGATAGGAATCAAGATGGGTTGAACGAAGCTTTTGAGGACTATAATTGGATAAACTGCCCATCAAATTTATGCAAATGGCTATATTATAAGGTTCACCAAGTGTTGACAAATTTTAAGCAAGTGTTTAGCAATTCAGGGGACCTTTGGGGTGACACGAAGCTAGTACTCGCCGATGGCTCCTCTAAATTTAAACATGTGTGTCGTACAATAGGCATAGATGGGATGTGCACCTCTTGGCAGAATTGTAATTCCGATCCCTCCCTAGTGGAGCCTCTTCAGATACAACGGGATTTTTTAAAAAGTTTTTCAAAGCTAGGAGAACACTGTAAGAATCTAGCCTTCCATGTCGGAAGTAGACTACTTTGATTTCCTAAAGTACACAAGTGAAGACATTGTCTTCAAATGAGTCCGTTGGATCAACCGGAAGGGTGCACTGAGAGCTCATGCGGATGAGAGTTTGAATAGGACAATTGGTAAAAGCCGATAGTAACAATGAAAATAGTAAATACATACTTGTGAACCTATGAGAGAAAAAATCCATGCACAACTCAAGCTCAAAGATCAAAACTGTATTTTCATTGAGGTTGACTAAGTATCTACTCACGAAGTCCTATCACTGTAAACGTAAGGATTGAATTAGATCATTTGATCACCAATGTATTTGGTTTTTCACCCTCAACAGATCTGAGGCGGACATACCAGTACAGAAATCGATTTGTGTTGTGCCCGTGGTGTATACTTCCGGTATCTTTTGCTAGTATTACCGCAATTGAAGTGTTTATACTTAGTATGAAAATGATTCTCAAAGAGTAAATGAAAAAAAGTGTACTCTAACTTTTAATGAGTAATTACTACATCTCGTGATCCATTTCTCCAAACAAATTATTCCACACTATACTCTAATATAATCCTTCAGAATTTTCAACAACACATCCTTCTTCTCCTTCCTTCTTTTCAACTAATTCACCAATAACAAGAGCATCTTTCTCACCAGCGTTCTCTAAACTTTCCAAGACCTTATCAACATTGGCTTTCTCGACAATCAAGACCATACCAATACCTAAATTGAAAGTCTTTAAAATATCATGCACTGGAACTTGACCTTGTTTACCAAACCACTTGAAAATTTCTGGAACTTGCCATTTACTTATATCAACTTTGGCTTGCAAATGTTTAGGCAATGCACGTGGGATGTTTTCCACCAATCCACCACCAGTGATATGAGCTAAACCTAATAATAACCCTTCATTTATACTAGGCAACAATTGCCTGACATAGATTTTAGTTGGTACAAGAACTTCTTCTCCAATGGTTTTGGATGTGTTCCATGGTGCTGGTGATTGATAATCAAATTCACTTATTTCAATAATTTTACGCACCAATGAGAACCCATTGGAGTGAATACCGTTTGACCTCAATCCGATAAGCACATTACCTGCTTTCATGTCGGAGACTTTTGGTAATATCTTGTTCTTGTCAACAGCACCAACAGCAGTACCATTGGTATCGTAATGACCTTCATCGTACATTCCCGGCATTTCTGAAGTTTCACCACCAACCAAAGCGCATCCAGCCTCAATACAACCATTGGCAACGCCATCAACAAATTGCGCAGCAACTTCGACATCTAATTTACCAGTGGCAAAGTAATCCAAAAACATCAACGGTTCAGCACCTTGGACAACCAAGTCGTTAACATTCATGGCTACTAAATCAATACCGACGGTATTGTGTATGTTCATGATTTGAGCGATTCTCAACTTGGTTCCAACACCATCAGTAGCAGCAACTAATAAAGTGTTGGCAGTGTTGTATCCAGCAGCTTTCAAATCAAACAAACCTCCAAAACCTCCAATATCGGAATCAGCACCTGCTCTCGCGGTAGATTTAACTTTGTTTTTGATGTTTTGTACCAACAAGTTACCATTGTCGACCGAGACACCCGATTCAGCGTAAGTGACACCACTACCTTGTTTAAACTTCTCGGCATCACGGAATGCTCTATGAGCGATATCTTTTCTGTTGTATTTTTTATGGAAACTAACATGGTCAACGCCAACATAAGCTCTGTTGACAGATTCTCTCAAGGTGTCACCCAAAGCAGTGGCGGCAATAACCCTTCCACCACTGGTGACAACCTTACCATCAGTAGCACCAGTACCAGCATGGAAAATAAAAGTATCCTTTGGCAATGGTTCTTTAACTGTAATTTCATCTCCCTTACCATATGCTTCTGGATAGCCACCTGCAGCCATGACAACAGTAGTTGAAAACAATGGTTTTGTAGCAATTTTCACCGAATCTAATCTATGTTCAGCAGCTGCAAGCATAACTTGAGCTAAATCAGTGTCATCACTCAATAATGGCAAAACGGTTTGAGTTTCTGGATCACCGAATCTGACATTGTATTCTAAAACTTTTGGCTGCTTCGATGGAGTCAACATAATACCAGTGAATAAAACACCACACATTGGGAATCCATCCTTTCTCATTCCATCAATAGTAGGCTTGATAATCTCTTGATCTATTTTAGTCAACACTTCCTTTGTAGCAATTGGTGCAGGTGCATAAGCTCCCATACCTCCAGTATTTAAACCCTTATCTTCATCACCAATTCTTTTGTGGTCCTGTGCAGCTGGCAAGTTGTAAAAAGTGTATCCATCAGTAATGGTCAATATACTCAATTCATCACCTTCGAGATACTCTTCGATGACGATTTCATTACCAGCATCTCCAAAGTTTTTATCCACCATAATTTCATTCAAACCTTTTAATGCTTCTTCTTTAGTCTCCGGAATCAATACACCTTTTCCAGCAGCAATTCCATCAGCTTTCAAAACTAATTTATAATCAATTTCCTCGATATATTTCTTTGCCTCGTCAACGTTGGTGAAGTTCTTAAATCTAGCAGTGGGTATTTGATGTCTTTCCATGAATTCTTTAGAAGCTGCTTTTGAACCCTCCATAATGGCAGCTTTGGCGCTAGGTCCAAATACGGGAATACCAACAGAGGTGAAAACTTGGGTGATACCATCAACCAAAGGTTGCTCAGGACCAGGAACAACTAAATTAATCTTTTTTTCAACAGCAAAATCTTGCAATTTTTGGAAATCTTTAGGTGATGAACTGATTGGAACATTAGTAACTTTCGATGATTGGGTAGTTGTACCTCCATTACCTGGAGCTACATAAATGTGGTTGACACTGGATGATTGTAAGAGCCTCCAAACAATGGCATGTTCTCTTCCACCATTACCAATTACTAGAATGTTTAAGGACATTGTGAGTGGTGGGGTGTTTTGTATTAATGATTTGAAATTGAGTCGTATCTGGAGATGAGGCTGTTTGATTGAAAATTTAAAAAATTAATTTTCTTGATATTTGACTCTTTTTGCAAGTGGTAATTGGTAGCATCAAGTCATTCCAATTTTGCATCCATTATTCTACTCAGGTCCACCAGAGAAAATGATTTATCCGAGCATTCATAAAGAGTTCCTACCACTAAGTCAAGCCAAACAATTTATTACTCTTGCAAGTCATTGTCGTGTAGATTCCTTTTCCCTAAAGTAGAATTCGAGTATCATTGTTGGCATCAGTGACAGTATCCATTGCTCTCAACTTACGACAGTTCAACAGAGTGAAGACCCTTCAAAGACAGTATGTTGTCTCCTTTTTAGAGGCCGCGTTGGAAATTGAATTGTAGTTTTTTGACCTTTAACACAGGTTAGAATCACGGACTCTTTAACGATGTTTGCATCCCACAATTGTTGCTCATATTGGTCTGTATTCGATTTGACAAAGGCCATGCTAATCTTCACTTGAATATAGCAATCTTTTCTTTCCAAAGTCATCATGCTAGGAACCAAATGAAAGTCCTGTTTTCCAGATCTTAAATATAGGTGAGTAAGTCGTGGCATTTGGTGTAACAGTAATTCCCAGATATTGTAGTGCTGGAACCAGGGGAAATGCAATGAGAACGCCTAAACCATGGGCCATCGGAAAAATTCTCGTAACTAATCAACAGAAAAGCAAGAAGGGCTGTTATCCTTAAGTTCGTTGGTGCCATGAGCTGATTATAATTATCAACTTCAAATCTACTCTACTGATGAGTATTTGAAAAATTTGCACAATATTTGAACAAAAATAACGATCTTTTTAAAGCTCAAAATTAAAATTAGCCGAGTGTGGAATTCCTAAATTGACATAGAGCTTCCTTCCAAATAGACCGTAAAACTTTATGAAATGTATCCCTGCTTTGGTGGCATATTTGCTATAAAAGTAGTCCCTTAAAAGCTACACCTTCACCTATTCCCTACCTCTTACTCATATTTGTAACGTCCCAACGCCTTCAACAATATAATATACAACGTAATTTGTGGGAGGAAATTCAACCAGTGGAAAATGACATATTCATGCGTCCTTTGTAGATTCTTTTCAAAAGGAAGCACTCATGAGAATATATCTAATAGTATGCCAGAAAGCTGCATCAGATGATAAAAATGTGGGTTAGAAATAAGAGCCGTGAAACTGGTGGCATGAAAGATACCATGGTTGGGTCAACCAAATGAAGTTGAGTTTGCTGCAAATTGCTGATCTAAAAAATTTTAGCCCCCCCCCCCCCCCTTCAAACGAAAAGCTCTATTCAATTGCTAATGGAGCATATATTGCATTGTGCAACAATTTCTAGAGATAGCAAAACACACCCTAACTTTTAGATGTTGCAACTTATACTTGGCTCAATCTTGGGACATGCAAAAAAAACTACTTATATGTGGGGTTTACAAAATTTTGAATATATAAACATGGGGGTGGGGAATTGCAACCAAAAATTTACGTACGATTTTGGCATATAATCCGTGGTTTCGGATATTGAAATATACTTTTTGGAAGGATGAATAGTTGAAGGCTATCTTGTATGGAAGCGTGGCCCTAGTAATATTCACACGTGCATGGCTAAATACTTGTAGTGTTTATTTCCGGACTATGAATTTTGACCCTAAATTCCGGTTGCATGGCGCTGTCTTTGATTCTTTCTATTATCCAATCCCCCTTTCAGCAACCTTTAGTAACTATTGAATTATTTGCTGGTTTTGAAACAATAGGGTAAGGTGTTTAAGATAACCCACGTTGTCAAAAAATCAAAATTTTAGTGGTAACTTTATAATTTTGTGTTATCAATGTTGAAAGATAAAACAATAAAAGGTACCAGGAATTTCGTCAAGACAATATCATCCCAACGACAGTATATCATGCACATGATCGTGTGAAAATTTTCAGAGCTGGAAGCTGCTTTGGCAGGGGGAGATGACAATAGTATAAATAGTGATTCAATTTCCAGAAGATGCAAGCAACAGAGACTCATTTCTTTTCTATTAATTACCTATTTACAACTATACTATGCAATTCTTGACCCACTCAATTCTTTTGTTCCTCACTACTGCTGTTATTGCTAAAAACATTCTCTTAAGCAATGATGATGGATGGGCCGCAACCAACATTAGAGCCACTTACTACAAGTTGAAAGAAGCTGGTCATGAAGTGTGGTTAGTTGCTCCAGTTTCACAAAGGTCTGGGTACGGTGGTAAATTCGACGTCCCCTCATCTTCAACTTTACAATCTGACGGTGAGTTCAAGTACCCACCAGCTGGTTCAAAGTCTTGGGGCCATGAAGAAGAAGATGATCATATTTGGTATTTTAATGGTACTCCAGCTTCATCAATTGCTTTTGGTTTGCAATACGTCTTGAAGGAAAAGTTTAATGATACTGCGATTGATTTGGTTGTTGCCGGTCCAAATGAAGGTACAAACTTGTCTCCTGGAATGTTTACTTTGTCAGGAACAATTGGTGCTACTTACAATTCGGTGTACAGAGGATACCCAGCTGTTGCTTTCAGTGGATCCAACTCCAACAATTCATTTTTCAAAGATTCATTAGACTTGAATGACACGAATGAGCCATCAACTATTTACGCAAATAAGGTGACTGAGTTTGTCGAACAATTATTTAAAGGACAAGGTGATGACTCAAGAATATTGCCACTTGGTGTTGGATTGAATGTCAACTTCCCCAAAGTTGGTCATGAAGACGAGTCATGTACTGATCCAGCATGGGTGTTCACTAGATTGACTGGCGAGTCTGCTGGTGGACCTGATTTGAAGTACAATGCTGACAAGGACTTGTTTGAGTCAAGTTCGGGAAGTTGGGAAGCTCTCAAAATCTGTTACAATGGTAACTGTTCATTGCCTTCTGAAAATTCAGTCGTTGAGCATAGCAAATGTTCTTCATCAGTATCTGTTTTTGCTATTGATTATGACGCAAACTTGAACAACACAAACAAAGTCGAAGGAGTCTTGAATCCATTATTCAAAAAGGACTAGATTAGCTGGAGCTTCTTGTATCGTTGCACTTTACATTTCTTCTTTTATAAAAGTTTCATTCGTATTGTTGTTTGTAGGCAGATTAAGTTATTCGTTGCCAGGGAAGGGCTGAGTTTGAAAGAGCTTGATGTCGGCAATTTCAACACAAGTGGAGTCTCGATGAGCAAAGAATTATATAAGCCTTCATGTACAATTATATTGAAGTCAAGGTAAAGTACAGAAATGCACTTTAAGCGTTAAACGGCATACTCACTAGTCAGATTATGTAAACCCTGACCGAAGGAAGTTATACCAACAAAGGGAGACATCATCGAATAGTAAATATGAAGGAGGAAAGTAGCTGGGGGAGTATAGAACTGGTTATCTATCATGTAATATTCTACGACATAACATAACTATTTACAATGTGACTACTGTGCAAAGATCGTCAAAGCGGCGCCGATTGCATTGCAACCAATCGAACCGTAGATCCTCTCTTACATAGACAAGAAAAATAACATGTATATACAAAATTAAAACATGTCAAATGGAAAAGTACAATTAAACGGCACAAAAAAGGGAAAAGAAACAATCGAAATGGGTTTCAACCAATCCGCTTTGTTGAAAAAAAAATTATACAAAAACAACTTTCCGATGCGCTTTTTAATTATATTTAATAATCCTTTTGCCTAGAAATGTAAGTGTAATTTTAAAAAGGTGTCGCCCCTGATTAGAATTACCCTCTAAGAAAATTCACAACCATCCGCTTACAAGACATTTCACTTTGATCGATTGGGCGTAAAAGATAAAACGAATGGGTTCGATGTTGTAACCCTCTCTCCTTTCATTTGATAAAATCTCATTGTCTTTTATTACATACGAAATATTTAGCTTTATACATTGTGCATAAGAAGTTAACCCAATAGCGTGTACGTTTAGCTTTATTGTTGGGAATTAGTTACATTATCAGCATACCTTACTCTTATTGGTTGAAAAAAAAAGAGAAAAAATCAGGCGGTTAATAAAAAACAATGCAACCAACTGTCTTTGTGTCAAATTAACTTGTTTTATTGTAATTTATCTTTTCCATCAAAAATTGACTTTTCCAAACTATTAAACAATAAATTTCATAGAAAGAGCCTTCTTCTTTAATTCCTCCCCCATTGTTTTAGTGAATTAGTATTAATATTAATATAACCCTAACTTTCCTCCTGTCAAAAAAAAGTGTTTGATTTTTGTTATCTTTCTATTCCTTTTTGGTGAACTTTTGCTTTACTTTCTTCCAACCATGGTTTCATTCAAGTACTTGGTTACATTAGCTTTGGCTACAACTGCAGTTCAATCATTTTCCCTCTTACACGATGCTGAAGGTTTTGCTATCTTACCACCAACCGATGTCGTTTTAAACCATTTGAAGGAAGCTGGTAAGAAAGACGCATCAAATCACTACGATGTTGTAAACACGGTTCACAAGAATGGAGAGATTGTTCAAGTTAACATGCACACTCATGAAATCAAACAAACTGGTAAATATAAATACAATTATGATAATTCATGTTACCATGATGAATCCAAGAGGGATTTATTCTCTAGAGAAATTCAAGATTCAAGTTTGACTAAATGTTTCAATAAAGACAATGAATTAGAAACTTCACAATGTGGATTCGATTTTGTTGGTTATGATGATGCTTCTAATTGTGATTCTTCATCCACCAAGTATTCTTGTGTTTTGGATGTTCAAAAACAACAGGATGCTACTTTGAAATTGAAAGATATGGATGATATTCCTGCTCAAGTTAGATGTTACCATAAACTTTCAACTGCTCAAAGTGACAAAGTCACTGGTGGTGCCTGTGGTAAATAAAAAAAACACTTTTAAGTTGACATTTAGGGTATTTTTTTTACCGAGTAAAGTTTCAAAGTTTCAAATTTTCGTATTCTTTTTAATATATGGTTTGGTTTTAGTCTTGATTGAGTAATATATAATCCTTCATTATTTAATGAAGTTGTAAGGACTCTTGCCACTTTATTGTCTAGTTATTAGAGTGGAATTGGAAGATGTAGCATCTACATTAGTTGCATGACCTTCAATGATATATTAAAGATTCATTCTATATACAACACATTTTAATTGTCTGCCTCATTATATAGCAACTTCTCCACCATCGACAACTCCTTCAAACTTGTAACCTTCATCACTTGGCACTTTTACCTGGTTTCCATCGACACTAATAGGTGAGTACAAATAATAAGCCAATAAGCTATTGATACTAGCTCTAATTTGAGCTTCCTTTAAACTGGATCCCACACCTTCTCCTAATTTCTCAGCACCAACAAAAACACCAGCAAGAAATTGTGGGTGAGCTGATTTTCTACCTGTTTCAGCAATAAGTCTAATCTTGACAGGCTCTTTGAATTCCAATTTATCACATAATCTGATTAATTCAGCTATTGGTTTATCAAATTGAAACATGCTTTCCAATGGTAATTTTCTTGAAAGAATGTGGTCGGTGATGAATTGTTTAGCTGCTTCTTCACCACAATGAGTATATATTCCACCAATTATTGATCTCACTGCTGATGCATAAGCTACATCTTCTTGTTTTAATATACTGTTTTTTCCGTTATTTCCCAAAACTTCCTCAATTCCATCCACTGCCACCTTATTTTCGATCTCATTATTAGTCATAAACCTCAATCTTCCATACTTGATAAATTCCGATTCCTGACCCAAAAATCTATCCAATTTCGAAACAGAATCAACTTCGATACCAAAAGTAGACCTTCCAATCTCAGACAAAGTCTCCACTCCCATTAATGAATCAACAGCAGCATTGTGTATACTCATAGGCAATCTAGGAAAATGTAACAAAAGATATTCAGCCACATAATAACTCAACAATGTCTTTCCCATAGTATTCAATCCAAAATTGTTTGCTAACCCTTCCCCCTGCTGACTTGTAGTTTTAACCATATTGAGACATTGTGAAAGAGTACTTAATTTAAATTGAGGACTCAAATTGAGTCTACTATGTAATGAAACTAGTAACGGTGATTGCTCAGCCGTTGATTCGGGTAATCTATGGATGAATATGTTCGATTTGGAAAAATCATCTACCGAGCTGGACTGAATGGGATCCGACGGAGTTTTGGATGGACCAACTGTAGCATGCCTTATTCTTGTCGATTGTTGTAACCCACGTATGATGATGCTATTGGATTGATTTAGTAGTTGTTTGGACCTAACATTAGCCGAACGTGATAAAAACCTTAACATAGTAGCTCTGGCTGTAGTACGAAAGATGATCCCCTCGATAATCTGGAGACTTAGGTCGATATTGCTAGTATAAACCTTTCTTAACTGAGTCTGAAAAAAAATTTACCATTTGAGAAGGAAATTCAAAAATACAAAAAAATTGAAGAGTCAGTTGGTAGCACCCGAAAATCTTCAACAAAAAAATTGACCAACCGACCAACCAACCACAAGCTGAAGGAAAAAAAACCAAAATATAAAACGGTAAGCACTAAACTACTTCCATCATATACAAAAACAACCAGCAGAAATTTGAAAATGGCTCACGCACCATCGTTAAGTGTACCGGCAATACTCACAATGTCATCCGTAGCAGTACTCTACGGATTAATCAAATCACCATTGAAATATAAATGGGCTAGTGAGTCAAGAATTAGTCCCAAGGCAGATTTGGCATTTAGAAACAGTGCTGAGAAATGGTTAGAAGATCACAAGGGTGAGCGTTACTAAGTTTGGAGGGGTCATGGCGAGGAGGAAGTGCTGCTTTTGTTTATGGGGTTAGAGAGTGTGTAACTTTGCTTGACTACTGAAGCAGTTTGTGTTCAATACTGGCGGTGTGTGACAAGAGTTTACATGGGATAGCTGGTATATGGTTGAAGTTATTGGCTATTCAACTATATTTTATACTTATTTATTGAATGAATAAATTCAAATCAATTAAAGATCAATGCAATGTGAAAGTAATTTTTTTATGCTAAAATCTATAAAGTCTAAAAATCTGGATGTATAATCTCCACCTCAAGCTCTCCACCTAATTTACCGTTTCTCAACCTCTGTCAATTCAACATCTTCACCCTTTTGTCCCACTTGTTCCTGTTCCTGAATTTTCAATTTAACCCAATCACTTTCTAACTTAATAAAACACCACAACCAACGTCTTAAGATTTCCAATATTTCAATAACCACATATCCAAAAGAATAAGCATCGTAACCAAATAGAAATGTAGAAAACACATGTATAAGTTTAATTTCCGAGTCGTGTAGTTGTTCATTAATTATGAATAATTTGAGTACCCAAATGAAACGTAAAACAAAGTCAATGACTATGGCAATAAAATAGACGAAATTGGCGTATGCTTTGTGGATACGTAGTACGTGAAATTGTGCATTCGGATTGAATAGTTTGTTGAATAGTTGTAAATTCCAATCCATTTTGATATCCCAAATGAATGAATACGTTGAATTTAGCGTCAGTAACACATACCACCATTTATTAAGTGATGTTAACTCATTGATTAACTGACCCGATTGTTTGGCTTCATCATTAGTATTCACCAATGTAGATTTAATAAATACATTGATTATAAGTGGACCCAAACCAGTACCATATTTGACAAGATTTAGTAAATGTTGAACTTGTTTTGTAGTTTTGTATTCATACCAACATTGCTTTATCCTGATACAAGTTGGAATACATAATATGACAAATTCTAATTTATAATTGTATGCCCTGGACCCATCAATATAATAATTCCATATAAATAACCCAAAATCATTAATCACTTTAGCAAAAGAAACCAATGAATCACTAATTAAAATATCATTGCTTCTCATGGACTGAGAATTAATCCCTCCCCGTAAAATTCGTTTCATTGTAGTCCAAATTCGTACTTGACCGGGACTCATTGAATTGGCATAGAACAACCGATTGAAAATATATGCAAACAGTAGTACGGGTACACTATAGTAAACCACCTTCCAATCGCTATTAAACCACTGTACCAATTTAAATATAATCCAACTAAGTACATTAACCACCGTGATCCCCTTTAAGCTCATCCAAATGCCACTAATTAACCGACTATTTTCATGTCTATCAGCAGGAATCGAAGTTGCATATTCTCCATTACAAGGTAGTGGGCCATCCAACTGGGTATATTTATGCGGGTTATATGATAAGTTGAGTAGTTGAAGTAAGTTCAATAATGAAAAATTGAATAATAAGACATTAAGTAAAAACCATAGCGTAAGACCTAGTTGAATTAAACCCAAGATTCGGAATGGAAGTGGTATGAGATCGTTGAACAATATGGCTTCAGTTTCGTTCAGTGGTTCATCCATCTTGGCATTTGAGAGAGTGGGGGTAGTTGTCAATAAGAAGTTTATGAATTTTCCAAAAAGACTTTCTTGTTTACATAAAGAATTTTTTTTAGATCAAATCGACATATGGCGCGTACCAGCCGAGAAAGAGAGCCTTAGTGGTGATAGACGCCAATTCACAGAGCATGAAATGAAGCTAAGAAAATGCAAACTTATAAACATAGGAAGGGATATCCTTCTATTGCGAAATCAAATGCATGAATTTGGCTTCAGACGTGCCTTATAAAAAGTACACGATTTTTAAAAAAGTTGATAATCATTAAACAATTTCATGATTAGCATGGAAAACATCATTAGCCAAACAACAGCATCTGAATCGAGTATAGAATTGATCCTTCTTAATCACGACTTCCTAAGATCTACAGTGCAAAAAAAACAGAATGTTATGACTAATATATATTAAGCATATATATCTAAGTCCTAAGATTTAGTTAGTAACAAAGTTTCCTAATCCATGATAATTTAACTCTCACGATTGTATCCTTCTTATGATCGTTGTATCAGAATTTTCAGTGTTTGGCTAATGAATCGAATCGGTCAGCGTCCTGAAATATAGGATCCTCCGTTTGGGGCGACATCTTTGTCATCATATTAAAAAACATAAGAAAACAAATCGATTGAATCAGAAATGAATTGTTGTTTGATAAGAAAAACATACTATTGAAGTATAGTTGAAAACCAGTTCAACCTAGTGAAGTCGAATTGAAAGTCGAATTCGAATTGAAGAAGAAGAAGAGTTGTGTTTGAAGTGAAGTTTTTTTTGCTTTTTTTTGCTTTTTTTTCACTCATCACTTGTCAAGATTTCGCATTGAATAATTACAATATTACCCGGCCTCGAATCAAACTGCAAGTTCAAACTTCACATCAATCAAATTATAAAACACATCCTTTCTACAATTATGAGTTCAATTCACCTAAGCATTTTAAATAATACATTTGTTAATTAAGTAATCCCAACAAGTCAACCCTCCATTCAATTATTTCTTTCCTCGAAGTTTACTCTTAAGTTTCTCTTTTCTTGTATTCTCCCTTCGTTCCGCTTTACTCAAATATCTAAACTTCTTCTTCTTGGTCTTTGGTTTCTCTACTTTTGAAGGTTTAGAAACACCACATAATACAGCATAGTTCTTTGCTCGTTCAACCGCTTCTTCCAAAACTTCTTCCGATTTGTTTAAATCAACATTGTTAGTTTTGGCAATCTCTTCCAAATTAGCTCCGTTGGCACTTCCTAATGGTTTATCTATTGATTCTATTGTCACTGTTGTTTCATCGCCAAATCCATTAGCATCTGAATCAGGCTCGTATATTTCTTTGTGATGTAATATTCCCTTTAGTGAAACTGGTTTATCTTCTTTAGGGTTTTCTTCAGATCCGTCTTCATCAAACCCAGTCCATTCATCATCATCACTACCTTCACCCTCCTCTTCAATATCATCAGCTAAGCCACCATTTATCATTGCAAGTTCCTTTGCCTTTTCATTAAACTCACGCAACTGATTCTCCAAATCTCGTTTACGTTCATCACGCAATTGTTTCCTCTCTTCTATCCTAGCTAACCTTTCTTGTTCCTTATTATATTCTTGGGCTTTCTTTTTCCTTTGTAATTTACGTTTATGGAAACCAGTCAAATACTCTTCACGACTTTCTTTGTCAAATGTTACCTCATTTACTGCGTGTTTTTTGGCTTGCTTCTCAGCATAGTTTTTGCCCGCAGTAAGTATCTGTCTGTTATGTCTGACCATCGTTGTAGTGCCGTCCTGTCTAGCGTTATATAATGGTTTTGGATATCAATTGGTGTATGTGATGAGATCACAAAAAATCTGCAAAAAAAATTCAATGAGCATTAAACAACTACTCCCACCATTATTCAACCACATAAACTTACACATCATAATGGATAACTTAGGCAACATCGAACTATACCTTAAATCCCTCGACCAATCAATTCTCCAATATGAACCAACTCTTGAGCCACTCCTATCACGAACTCTCGATGAACATCTAGCACAACAATCAACAGCGCAAGACAAGATCAAATTCCTTAATAATTTCCAATACGTACTAATATCAACGATATATTCATATTTGAAAACCATCGGAATTGATACCGAGGTCCACCCTATCAAGAAGGAATTAGCTAGAGTGAAGAGTTATATGATGAGAGCGAAGAATATGGAAAATAACAAAAATGATGAGCAGAATGTAGTGGAGAAGGAAAAGACAAAGGAGTTTTTAACTCGCACGTTAGGAGTCAAGAATGGCGATGCAAGCACGGTGAAGGATGTTGGACCTGCTATAAGTTCGCAGAATTTCCAAGGTACTCATACGAGATTTGAAGAAGAAGAAGAAGAAGAAGAAGATGATGATGATGATGAAAAAAGTGATCGAAAAGCGAAATCGGAATCACTGAAAGAAGCAGTACTGAAGACACCAATCGAGAGTGTGAAGAGAGGTAAGCTAAAGAAAAAAGATAAGCTGTCGAAACAAAAGGATAAATCAATGTCCAAGAATAAAGTAACCAAAGTCAAACACGGGTATTTACCACCTAGATCTGATAAACTAAAGAAATCAAAGAATAAGTAGACATAATCAAATGAAGTCACTTTACGCATGATCACGTACGATTAATAACTGTAATTAAATCTCTTCTATTTTCTATGCAAAATATTCACTAAACACATACTCATGTTTCAAATTCTCTTGTACACAATAATAAATCTCCATCAACAAATGAGGAAACTTATCATTGAAATACTGATAAAAACCGTTAGGTAATGGAGCCATTTTATCCTGTAGGCTCACAGGCATGTCATTATAATGATGATACTTGTTTCGAATAGCTCGTAACAAATCCATCAATTTGGTAGTTTGATATTTTCGATACTTGCCCAAATTTTCCAAAAATTCATCATCAGCTAACTGAGTATGCCAATCGAGATTATGTACCGTTACTGCATGCTTTTCCAATTCTAGTAATAATGCACTTGGTGGATCACGTTTTTCAATTTCAAATCGATCACTGACTTTGAGCAAAAATTCAAGTCGTTTAGTATTTGACCAGAAAAGGGGATGATTGAGAATTTTGGTGGTGTTAGGGCGCATTGCTGGGTTTGCGTGAATTAAACTTGAAATCAAATCAATTGATTCATATTTATCATGTGGACATTTAGTGGGTAAAATAGATAAATCATATTCACCTTTGATGATGTTACCCTCCCTCATATATCGATCACCAAATGGATGTAAGCCATTAGTTAGAATGTAGAAAAATACACACCCAAGGGAAAATATATCAATGGCTTTAGTTAATCGTTTGCCTCCTGCAGTATATGCTGTAGATGAAGATGTTGCAGATATGGTGGATGTGGCTCCATTTGAATGGACAGACGAGATGGAGTCAGGTGAAATTTCTAACAAGTCATGATTGAGTAATAATTCAGGTGCCCTCCATCCTGAAGTTCCTGAAGCTGCATGTTGAGTAGTTGCTCTAAACGATGACTGATCGTGTTCCAACTTCTTACACAATCCAAAGTCCGATATCAATAATCGGACATTATTCTCATACTGAATTTGCTCTAGTACAATAGGGTCCTTTTTCAAATGATTAGGTTTCTTAACATTAGCAACCAAAATGTTCTGAGGTTTGATATCTCGATGAACTATTTTCAATGAATGTAGATAATGTAGCCCACTAGCCAACTGGTACAAAATATCATTTCTTCTCGGTATCGATAAATCAGCAACCTTTTGCGGTTTTTCGATAATATCTTCCAAAGTACATAAACAAAGCTCCAAGGCAATGTATAGAAATTTTTCCGATTCGGACGACTGAGAGCAAAAGTACCTGATGACATTAGGATGATCATCGGATTCTTGCAACAATCTAACTTCATGGTTGGCAATGTCATAAAAATCAAGCAACATTCGCTTAACTGCGACTGGTCGATTTTCAAATGTACCTTCAAAAACAACTGTACCATGTGATCCGTAGCCAAGAATTTTATCCGAAATGACCAAATTATTTTCTATTTGTAACTTCTTTTTCAGTTTAGGTGGCAATGGTAAGGTCTGTATAAGACTCTTTGTTGCAATAACTTCCTCCTCAACGTCATCTTCACTATTTTTGTCCTCATTGCTAGACTCCTTATCTTCGGTACTTTTGTTCTTGTTGATATGTCTGCCGCCTCGCTTGGCTCCCCCTCTACTACCTCTTTTCCGCTTTTTTTTTGCAACTGGTTCGGTTTCAATGTGCTCTTTCTCATCTTCATTGTCTTGAGTTGCAATGTTTCCCTGCCCTAATTGTGAAACGTCCTCTTGTTGAGGTAACAAAGAATGAACACCGATATCAATATCCTCCACAGGCTTTACTTCTGGTTCAACAATTGTGACCTTCTTCTTTCGTAGACCCTCAGTAGGTTTATTTGCTGATTGCGTGTTTTCCACTTCAAGGACCTCCATTAGCTCCTCCAGGATGTCTGGTTTTTCAATTCTCAATGACTCCGGCTCAGCCAAATTGCTCTTTTCATAAACTATTCCGTTCGATTGTTGCTCAACAACAATCTGCTTAGGCTTTTCATCCCCCACAACTTCTAGATCATCCTTCGTTCGGAATTCCCCAAATAGTTTCTTGACGTACTTGTTTGACCTTCCAAATGCTAATATTAAAATGAGAATGACCACCATAACACCTATATCCTCGACAATACGTTTAAAAATGGCTCCTGATCCAGAAGAGCCTATATGCGATTGGAAATCCTCAACAGTATCCTTTACAGGCTCAAGCATAATAACGTCCGACCCAATAGTAGAGACTTTTGCAGGAAATTTAATGCCATCAATGATGTTGGGAATCAGTTGTGCTGGTGTATTATTTTCTTCATTACCATCCCCTATTCTTTTGATATCCTTGGGTGAAGAAAATTTAGATATTGGTTGATAAGATGAATCTCTGGATAGTTCAACAACTCGATGAATACCAGTTATTAACTGTTCAACTTGTTCGGGCGTACTGGTGGAAAGTTGATAGTTTTCAATGTACCCCGCTGCCTCATTAACGCCTGCGTAATATTGGTTCAAGATAGCTTGGTATTTGGAAATTGGAGCACTTTTGATCAAAGTGGGATAGTTATGAAAGCTCATGGCCACCCATTGATTCGAGTTGGCTGTTTTATTGATAAAAACTAAATCATCATTCTTTGGGTCACTTGTTTGTAGTTGATTCAATACTTCCAACGGATGTGGTAGAAGAACATAATCTCTCTGTTTATCATTATGAAAAACATCAAATATGTTGACAGCCAATGCTGGTAACCGACTGATCCAAATTGGAGTACCAATATCCTTATTTATGGCTAATAATGATCTATCATGGAAGGGGGTGAAATATAACTTGTCTAAAGATTGTTTATTTTGCATTATCAAGTCATTGTCAATATTGTTTGGCACCCACTGATTATAGGTAACATTCCATACAATATTACTATTTGATTTGGAATGGATAGACAATTCGTATGTTGTCTTTCCAATCATTATGGTATCGTCTTGTCCACCAGGTCTAGGAGGCAAAGTGGTTTGCAGCACCGGACACTCATCTTGGTTTCCGAACGATGACTTGACTTCACCTGTGTGAATATTTAAACTGTACAAGGATGTTTTCCTAGTACCTGTATAGATCTTATCATCACCACTGAGTGAAAACGGTGATTCCATCACCAAATGTTTTATACTTGTAGGTAGTTTATTTAACCCATACATAGGAGTAAAGTAGTACAAAGTACCATCTTCATATGGTTCAACAAACCATAGAATATTTGACTGCTGACTTTTCAGGTTCTCAAATGTGTTATTTGCTTGGACTTTGACCAATGGTTCATCTATCGGCAAGGTCCAAACCATAGTTCCAGTACTCCTCTCTACCCCATGCAAGTTCCCATTGATATCACTAACGAGTAAAATGTCTTGTAATTCGCAGTCATCAATCGATCGAAATTCCAATGGTAGAAGTGACTTGCTATTTTGCTGATGATGTAGTTGATGTGGTTGCTGCTGATGCTGTGCTGTTATATGTGCTTGCCCTGGTTGCTGCTGATGCTGATTATATTGTACATCGCTTGCATGGATGACCCCATTTTCCTGTCTAAAGGCAGGCACCGTTGATTTCCCTAGTCGTTCTCTGGCCCATGTAAGACTTATGAGTATAAGACATATTAGTGACGATATTATAGGAAGTATCTGCATTATATGATACTATCAATTCTATTCTATATTCATCTAATGGACAGCGTTGGTTATACACCTAAAGCTCTATGGCTACTTGGAAAGGAGGAGGGGGGATTGGATTTGGGTTTGTGAGAAAGTTTTTGTCTCATGAAATTTTTTTTTTTCTTCTTTTCTTTATTGTTCTTTTTTTTGTTTTTTGCTCAATTAACTGACATATATACATATACATATATAGAATACGCACGTAGGAAACATAGATGTTTTATATCCTACTCTAAGCAAGCAATTGATAGTGTAGTATGTTTGCTCTGGAGTGTGAGGTGAGTGTGTTTAGTGCAAGAAAGGTATTGTCTAAGAGAGAGAGAGTTCGTATTCCCCTAGGCCATCAAGACATCAACTTACACATCGATCAAACTTTCTTCCCTCCAAACCTAAGTTTTCATTATGCATCTTTATATATACGTTACTGCTATTATTATTATTTATTATTATTTATCATTACCATCATTACCAAAAATCAAAAGGGATATATCATAGAAACAATAACATTCACACCCTTACTCTCTAAATCTCATTACCATCTTCACCGACTTCTAGCTTCATTTCATTAAGTATATCAGTTGTTTTTACTTGCCTTTGATCTGCAATCAATGTTACCAACTGTAATGCAACATCTTTTAGTTCGTTATATTTCTTCAATTGTTGAATATGTCTTTTGATGATGACTTCTGGTTGGTCATTTCCTTCCAACTCATGAATCAAGCACGAGCATTGTTGTTTGATTTCATCGAGATTCTTTTCCTTTGTTGAGATACGTTCTTGATCTTCTGGGGTGAGTGTTGATGTTGAAGAAGTGGCTGAGTGAGACTTGAAAGATTCACGTGGGATTGTATATGCAGAAGGGGACGTAGGTGACGTACTGAGAGACTCTGCAAATGGCTCTGTGGGATATTTGTCGTTTGTAATGATTGGGGGTATGGATGGTACTGTTTTATCTATCGAATGTGTGTTAAGAATTGGATATTCTGTAGGTTTGCCTTCATCAACTGTATTCTTTGATTTTGAATCGCGTGGTTCAGTGTTTATTGAAGAATCATATGTTTTGTTACCTACATATGTACTTGCCTCCGAAGAAGGCAGTGGCGACATAGAAATGTACGTTTGTGACTGTGAATAGCTTTTATCTCTTGAAACAGTTTTGCTATTATCTATCACAAGGTTCGTGGTCGATTCAAGTAGAACTTTTTCATGATCTGTAACATCAGACATGTTTCTGTGTATTTCTGTGTATTTCGATGAGTGGTTGATATATTGTGGAAGTAACAAGAATATGTCGGAGATTGATGCCACTGGTGTGTGTTGCAAAATATGAAAAACTGTGTAAATGTGTATATGCAATATAAAATATACACAACTGGTTCTTTTGTGGTGAAAGTTTTGTTGGGTGTACTGAGTAAGCAATAAAGGTTATCTACCTGTTCCTATCTAGTGTGTATGTGTTGGTTGTGATGATTATCAGTTTGAGAAAGAAGACTTGTAAAGAAAGATGAAAATTAAAAAGTTTTTTGGTTAAGGCAGATCTCTTCGTGCCAATAATTTTTGTTACTGTCACTTGATTTCCCATTTTTCCATTGTTTAATAAGCACACTTTATTTTTGTTTTTTTACCGTAACGGATAACACAAAACAAACATACAAATATAGCAACAAGAACAAGCACCATTCATATTACTGGATGCTATCTTAGCCGTGGCCTAAGGAGAGAGTGTTTATCATCTACACCTTTGGTCTGTGACGCTAACTGCTTAAATATTAAAATGGAGTATGAAAAATCCGCGTTGATTTTCACGTGACTTCTTTGGAGGCTTTTTTTAATTCCACTTTGTGTGAAATATTGATCTTCTAATCCTCGGGTTTTAATTATCCCGAAAAGATGAATTGACTCCTATTCAACTAAGTTATAAGGAAGTCATACTTGTACCTTTTTAAAGTTCACAGACTGCTATAGCTCTGTCAAGGCTCAGGAGGAGGTGATTACTATTGAACACCCTCGGTTACAAGGATTCTACATACTATCTCAGTTGCGGAAATGACTCCACCAATTTGATTTGTGTCGTAAATTTATGTCTGCACTTTATGACATTACACAAAATCTAGGTTTATTGTTTTACATGACGTCATATAAAGGTTAGCTAGTCAAGCTTTGGGGAACATACGAATAGTGGCTGATATGAAATGACGGTGGACAAACATGAAGAGTATCGTTAAAAGATATGACTTTAATGTATTTTTCATCGTCGATTGTTTTCGTACTCAAGGTTATACTATATTCGCTGCGGTAACTACGCAGAATATTTCTGGTCTGATTTTATGCATCTTTTTCCATTTACTACAAAGTAGATTTGAATTGTTTTAAAAAAGGGTATCAAAAAATTTGTGTGTTATGTCTATAAAAGAGCCTAAAATTAGTAATTTGCTTCATCTTCGTCTTTATAACCACCTTCAACTTATGTGCTTCAACTCTTGCCTATTTTTTAAAATAAATCGTCTACATAAATCCACTTCAATATCATTTGATCACCATTGAGGGAGTGGGAACAGCAGGTAGCTCATCAAATTTACCTGGTCCTCGAAGTTGCCCACTGCCACCATTCGGCCCCAATTCATCCTGCATATGTCTCATTCCACGTGAACTAACTCTATATCCATCATTCCCTCTAACACCAGTATTTCGATCTCTTGATGCAGCATAGTTCCCATTTGATCCAGCTTGAGTTGTATAGCTAGCCTGTCTATTTTCGATTACGAATTGTGGTTGCATCTGCCCTTGCTGATGTTGATGGGAGTTGTAATTTGTTGCAAACTGTCCCCTGCTTCGCTGTTTCATATGTCCATTTTCTCTAGGCTCTCTAGGTTGCAAGAAGTTGGGATTCTGTTGTTCTTGATACTGATATTGTCGCTCGTCGTCTCTAGTGTTTTGCATTTGCGATTGTCTGACGCCCAAATAAGGAACTCCCAAATCGTACTCGCTTCCAGATTTGGATCTTCTCTTGACCTTGGCAACATGGCCATTACCACGGCCACCGTCACCATTACTTGTTGGGTTACTTAAAGTGGGAGCAGCAGGTGAGCTTGAATTTCTATTCTTTTGCTGAATTTGATCAAATCCTGGTGATGGAGGTCGTTGTAAGTTCAACGCAAAGAATTTATTAAGGTACCCCAGTGGTGTTTGTCTTTCCTGTTTTATATTTTTCAAATCGGAATGAGAATTCTGTCGAGAATTTAACGAAGTAAACGATTTGACATTACGCAACTTTCGAAGCTTCTTTGGTGGGGTTCCTTCTGGTGTTGATTTAGGGGATGTGCCTTCAATACTTGCTGACGTAGTTGCAGCAACAAGGACAGATTGGCAAATTCGCAAAAGATTCCAAGCTTGTTCCATGATTGCTTCTCCATCAATAGATACATCTTCTTCGACAGGTTGCGCATACTTGACTCCAAAATTATGTACTTGATAATTTAAATCACCAAATTGAGGAACCACTCTACTCAACACATGCAGAATCATCACCTCACCTTGCCTGATACGTTGACAAAATTTTCTCAACAACACATGGTTAACCAATACGATGTTGTTCTCACCACTATAGAATAGCCAACACTTGATTAAATTAGCACCGAGATGAACTAACCCCCAATCATTGAACAAGGTCGATGCGATAAGATTTAGTAGGATGTAGTATAGCCAATAATTGAGTAGAAACTGATATGAGCTAGGTTGAAACTCTATTTGTTGGTCAAGTGCTTTGATGGTGTATAGTCCTGGTATTAAAGCATTTATCGTAGTGAATATTAGGCTAAGTATGTTAAACATCGCTTGTGCTTTTTATTTGATTGGCAAACAACACACCGGTTAATGGGGATAGTGATGCGATGGCAACGAGTGTTGAAAGAAAGTTTAGTTGGTATGCGTGGCAAATAAGGGGTATGGGCGTATAATTATTTGTTATGAATGGTATATTCAGATGGTCTTATAATAAAATTGGTTCTCGGAGTTAATTCGATATTGAAAGTTTTTTTTTTAAGAGCATAACAATAATACCAAGCACACAATACATATTTATCGGCTAATGAACAAAGCCGGAAAATATATGAAACTCCAGTTACCATTAACTACTCACCGAATTACGACAAGAAGGTAACAATGAATGTCAAGAAGTAAATCTAGACCTTTAATTCAACAATGACACTGTGCACCCATTACAATAGACTACATTTCCTCTTTTTTTAGTTCTTGCAATGAGTTCCCGAATAGGAAATTATCATTACACAAAACTGTGTTTCCGACAAAGAGATAATCGAAAACGATTGATGGATATACATCAGCCAGCACTATTATCACAAAGTTCTTCCTGACTGCCGATGAATAGCAAAATGAGATGGACATAAAAATGTGTCACCTGTTTATGTAGTTGTTGAAATGGGCCTAACTTAGTGGCACGTGCTCACATAGACAAATCTATACCTGCTACAATGTCTTTCGTCTAAGTAATCTTTATTAATAATACAGAATATATACTCTCTAGGGTAACTTCTGTCAATTATGACTGCAATTCAACGAATCCATCATGTCCAACTTATTCTCACTTCGCGAAATGATCCATTGCCAAACCTCCCTCTCAGCATCACAATACACTTTGGATCTCGAAATATCTTTACTTCCACCATGGGAAAATAACGACAAGAACTTGTTGGTTATCATGTAAACCACAAGAAATGTGAAAAACATAATGATGAATCCCATTATGGTACTATCTATAATTGAAATTGGAACCAGATCACCAATAGACTTAGCCAAAGCACTAATTTGCTCCGGAATAGTTTTTGGTAGTTCAACTGGTTTTTCTTCTGGTTTCTCCTTCTTTTCAGTATTACGTCTACTCCTAGTCGACTTCCTCTTTGTCGCACCGCCATCCTTCTTGTTATTACCCTCAGCAAGAATCGTATTCAACGTCTCAATCATATCCTTCATACTATCCTTTTGTCCATCAATAGTTCCCTTTTCAATAGCTCCTTTGATCCATGATTTGCCACTCCACTCAATAGATGACACAACCCAAATCTTGGTTTGATTGTTTTGTGCCCAACTAAGGAAAATCTTGGTCTTGACTTTAAATGAATTACCGCTGGGAACATCGGGAGTTTGGGTAGTTTGAACAATTTCATAAAATTTCTCTGGGTTGTATTCAATTAAATCATCATCAAGAAGACATTTGGTTTGTTTGGGGCCAATTGGCCCACCCAAGGGTTTTATGTATGTATAATGACGACTTTTATTGTCTTTAGTTAATCCATGAAGACCCGATTCATCAACATCAAAATTTTTTTGATCTTTGAGTACACGTACAAATTTGGAAGTATCAGATCCGAATAATAGTAAATAGACCACACCAGGTGGTGCTTTAATAATGTCCTCTGTAATAAATGTCTCATCGGACGATTTTGAGTACCCAGTTTCAGTTGGCGCGTGCGTTGCTGGTCCAACAATGGGGAACCCGTTAAACCCGCTATTGGAATCGCCAGAGCTATCGCCACCACCGCCACCATTACCACCATTACCACTACTACCCTCTTCTGACTTTGGTGTATCTCCATTGCCTTTAGTCACCCCTTCCTCCCCTTCTTCATCCAATGAAGTTTCATCATCATCGTCGGATCCACCCAGATTCTCATCATCAGATGTATTTCCGTCATCGCTATCAGATTGGACTCCAGAGGCGCCATTGGCGGTAGAGCTTTGCGCCTTTTTGCCGATTTGTTTTGGATCAATATTTGATTTTTCTAGTAATAAACGATGCCAAACATTGGTGATTAATTTGAAAGCTGAAACACGGCCTATGATACTAGCAAAAGTGTACCTTTGATGAAGAGTTTTGATAATCATACCATTCGGAAACAACCCTGCTGTGGATTTCTTTTCAATTTGAATCACTTCCTGTAAAGGGATAATTATATGTTTGATCCAACCAAGGATATTCGAGTTAAAACACACATAATGATCACTAAGGTACATCTTTCCCTGTACAAGGATATCTTTTGAAAGCGCACAACTAAAGTCATCAATCAACCTTTCACTCTTGGGTAGCTTCTTAAACGCATGATGAAACTCTTTATTGCGTTTCTTTGGTGCATGTTCAATCTTTGTGTTGTAATCAATTACATTGTCGAGCTCCTCATTTTCTGATCCTGACTCATAAGCTAATCGATCCTGGTCCAATGTTCTATTTGGTGCTTGTGATTCATTCACGGTACCACTAGGGCTGGTCACAGTAGATTGTGCCACAGACGCTCTTCCATTCGACACCAGTCTTTCTGTCGCTGGTACCAGCCCACCATTTGTTGACATTCTATGCACACGTTTGACATCCATTCCATTTGAAGTTGCTTGTAGTTGATTTCCTGGAGGTAAATTTCGGTTGAGTTGGCTAGGACTCATGGCACGCTTGACTCCTCCAGGACCATCGATCGATCGCTGTGAAGTTATTGATTTGACAGCCTGTATTTGGCTATTTTCAAAGTCAGCAAGAGATAGATCACCATTCCCCATTGTATTCAAAGGAGATTCTCGAACTGGTTCGAATTGAACTGATTGTGCTGCATCGTGTTCACCATCAGTCGAAACACGCTGTATACCACTATTGCTTGCTACCATGGAGGTACTGTCCAGATGATGGCCTGGAGAGAGAAGATTTTCCTCCTCATGTTTCACTGATTTAATAAAGTTATCGAGTCTGTTTGCAAACAGATGGTCCTTCTTTTTCTCCTTTTCATCTGGATCTTGCAAAGTTGACATCTTGTTACTGGCAGCTGCAAGTAGAGATGATATAAACCCACCTGATTCATTTTTCGTATGTGAATCATTTGTCGATGACTTGGTTGGACTAATATTATTCAACGACGATTGAGCTGAATTCTGAGTATCTGAATGCGGTGGTGCTTGTAGATGCGACCCCTTCGACGACCCAAGAGTTCCTGTTCGAGAGTCCTGTCGAGTCACATTGACAGCAATTGCCGGATCCTGAGAAGCATCTTGAACATATTCACCATAGTCTCTTAGCGAGTTGTCTTCCTCATCAAGAGGGGCAATTATTTGAGGTGGACCTTGCGGCCTTGATTGATGATGTGGCTGTTGTTGTTGTCGTGGGGGTGGTGGTAACGATGGTGAAGTTGGTCTAGGTATTGATGGCAGTGCAAAACTATCATTATATGGTCTAGTGGGCGAGGAAAGCCTATGTGCGGTTCTAGTTTTCAGTGACATGCGCAATATAGATGGACCGGAGTTAATTGAAGCGCTATCTAATGAGCCACGAGGTGAACGATGGGAAAATAAGTCACTGAATCGGTGTCGTTTCCTGCTTCCTGTTTTATTTAGGTCGCTGTTGCTTTTGTTTGATGTGGGTGAATTGGGGACGTGGTTGTCGTTGTCTGAGTCTAAATGCTTTTTTCGTTTCAGTAATATTCCCATATTGTCTCTCTCCTCTCTATTTTTGGAGTAATTGATCGATTTGTTTTTTTTCTTTGCTGCGAGTAATAATAATAGGGGGGAAAATATTTGCGTGATACTGAAACTGTTGTAGAGCAAAGATTGTATATGAGTACAAGAAGTAAGCTGAATGGATTGAAACTTCTAGGATTTTGTGATGATGATATTAAAGATTAAATTTTCCAGGAGAATGAAAAAACCCGGTTATTAAGAAACTAAAATGCACATTGAATATATGTACATAATATAATATTACAAAAAAAAAGAATTACAAAGAAGGAACCATCGGATATAAAACAATCTAGGTTATATTGCTACCACACTCTTTCAATATAGTTTGCTTTTCGTTTTACGTCAACAACTAAAACTCAAAACACTCTTTATAGAACACGGGTCGGAAATATAAAGTTACTCCGGTAGCCGTATATTCAGTTCACTTACCTTTATCTGAATGTATAACTCTCTTATATCCAAAGGACAAAGAGGGTAGGGTCAATAGTTGTCAACTTTTTCGCATCATTCATAGGCATTTAAAGGGTATCTTGTTTGTTATCCAGGGTACGCTTCTGTTAGCCACGCAGTAGCGGAGTCCCCGCCAAAAACAGGCACTTTAAAACAGCATACGACTTTTTATTAAAGGTATATAAAAAAAAATGGCAACGATAAAAGAAACGAAATTGTTAAACTAATTCTTCTTGAACAATGGGTCCAATAAACCTTCAACTTGGTTAGTGATTCCCAAGTTGGCATCGTAATCAATAGCGAAGACGGAAACAGAAGTAGCACATTTAGTATGTTCCACAATCAAGTTTTCTGATGGTAATGAACAATCACCGTTGTTACAGACGGTAAGTGCTTGCCAGCTAGTTTGAGCCCATTCGAATGAGTTTGATGAAGCATTGTATTTCAAGTCAGCACCACTTGCATATTGACCAGTCAATCTAGTGAAAACCCATGCTGGGTCAGTACAAGATTCATTTTCATAACCAACTTTGGGGAAGTTGACATTCAATCCAACACCAAGAGGTAAAGCTCTTGAGTTATCACCTTGAGCTTTGAAAATTTGGTCAACAAATTCGGTAACTTTGTTAGCGTAGATGGTTGATGGTTCACTGGTATCGTTCAAATCCAATGAATCTTTAAAGAATGAGTTGTTGGAGTTGGATCCACTGAAAGCAACAGCTGGGTATCCTCTGTACACCGAATTGTAAGTGGCACCAACAGTTCCTGACAAAGTAAACATTCCAGGAGACAAGTTTGTACCTTCATTTGGACCAGCAACAACTAAATCAATAGAGGCGTTGTTAAATTTCTCTGGAATAACATATTGCAAACCAAAAGCAATTGATGAAGCTGGAGTACCATTGAAGTACCAAATATGATCATCTTCTTCTTCGTGACCCCATGACGGAGAACCAGCTGGCGGGTATTTAAATTCACCATCAGTTTGTAAAGTTGGAGAAGTTGGAATATCGAATTTACCACCGAAACCAGATCTTTGTGAAACTGGAGCAACTAACCACACTTCATGACCAGCTTCTTTCAACTTGTAGTAAGTGGCTCTAATGTTGGTTGCTTGCCATCCATCATCGTTACTCAAGATGATATTTTTAGCAATAACAGCAGTAGCGAGGAACAAAAGAATTGATTGGGTCAAGAATTGCATCTTTGGTGGTTGAGGTTTGTTGAAGTAGAAGACGAAAAGACGGAAGCTGGGAATCTTTGGTATGTGAAAAGGTGGAATTTTGGTCCGGTATTTATAATCTCGACATTCAACCCTCCCCCATCATGGAAAGCACATAATTAGCTTTTGAAATTTTTCACACACACCCGAGTAAGTATAATATGAACTTCTATAGTAAATATGTTCTCAGTGATGCCGTTCCATTAGAAAACAATAGTAAATTAAGCGGGACCTTTATTGTTTTAAACTTTTTTTGCACATTGGGAACCAGAACACAAAACCGCATAATTTATCAACAGAATTAATTTAATTTATTTTTTGTAAACAACAACGTGGGCCGCTAATGATAGCACCGTTTAATTAGTTACAAACGGGCAAACAAGAATGGGCCAATTGTTTGCCCAAGCTATCTATTGCTATTACGAGGTTGCGGGTACAGGCTACCACAAAAATGGTAAGATTCAGCCTAATTAGCAGGGCTAAGAAAAGCTCTTGAATATGCCAATCAGTTCGTGCAAGAAACCCAGAAGCTGCTCCATTTGGCTTTCACTGAGTAAAATTCCTAATATTAGTCGAACTACAGTGACAAGAAAATATTAGATGCTCAGATTGGAGCCCAATTAGAAAAGCGGTATACTTTGGACGCAAATTAAACGCCATACTTTCACAAAACCAACCAATTTAGCAAACATTCCTTATAAACGTGTGTGTTGCCAACCTTTCATTTTCAAGTTCCTAAGTTAAGATATTCCTTGGCAGGTGTAAGGGGTATAGAAACCTGATGCATCAGATACAGGATCTGGTTCTAGGTCGTTGCAAAGTTTGAATCCCGGTTTATGTTTGCAAAGTAAGGAGTTAATGGTAGTTCGGCTTTAGAGCTATATAGCGCAATCGCTTTCAAACTTTTAACACAATAATTTCTATGTATACAATTAATCTCCTATTGTTCATCTCCTATTGTTTGCAACTCAAATTTGGGCAATTATTAATCAAATTCGGAAATATGTTTACCTTTATGAACAAAAGGAGAATCATAGCCAATACCTTTGTGGTGGAAGTTCTAATTAATAGCTATTATAGTTATTATATCATAACCTATTGTTGTTGCAAATATAAGCACGTTTGTTGCAATCGGTTGCTTTTGTGATACATTTCTGTAAATTGATGAAGATTGAGAGGGCCCACGAGGCAATAACAGTGAGATGGCGCCATGTTGCGGATTCAGCTCAAGGGAGTCATAGCCGGGTACATTGAAAAAGGAATTAACTAATTGCTACAAGTACAATGAGTTGGTTAGATGCTCTTTAGATTGTCGAGAATTTGAGCTCTTATTAATTCCACATTTCGAACAATGAAAAGTGGCTTACCGTTTGGCTGATTCGTAAACTATTCCGTTGCGCATCAACGAGACCAGTTCTTCAGAACTGTTTCGAGTGAATCAAAGAACGTTTAATTTTTGCAACAAAACCTGGTAAAACTTTTATTGTAATACAGATTGCTCTAAGTATTCAAAACAGGTTATCTTCTTTAAAGTTTATTTTCCATCTTTCGAGGCTCAAGGTTATTTTGCTCCTGATTTGAATATAAGGACAGGCAGGAACACAACTCATTAATGGCGTAACACACTACCAAAGCAAAGAAAATGAAACTGTGGTTGGTAGCGATCTCCTCCCCCACTTTTTGAATGTGAGCCACGGTAAAAGCAAAAATTTCACAGCGAGCGGAGTGGTAGCGTTTGTCTCATAATTTTTTATCAAAGGACAACAACAAACAAAAAAACATGAGAATGGTGATCAAATAGAGTAACATATACCTTAGATTATCAACAGTTGAAATTGCGGGGGAGTCATACTCACCACACATTGTTTCCATCAATATTATACAACTAAGACATACAAACCCCAACATTACCTACACCAAACACGTACTTTTGTAGAACAACATGGCTATCTTTTCATCCTTAGCGGGTTTTTTTAATCGAAACAAGAGAAGAATATTTATAACATCAGCAGTTACATTTTCCATCTATTTACTAGTTAATGAGTTTGTTATTAAAAAATTTAGGAACTATCAAAATGCTTTACGTCAAGAGTTTATGTTTAAACAACAGATTAGACAACGTTTTATTCTGACTCAACAAGATTGTTATTATACCATCCTTGCGTTGCTTCCTGTGTTGGCACAACCTATAGTTGATGCATTACCTGTTGATTTGATTACACAAGCATTGAGGTTGAAAAAGGGTCAACAGAACCAACCGCTGCAACAAGTTGCCAGTGGTAGTAATAGTGAGTTGACAACTGATAATCTTAATCTTTTGGATAATAATAACAACCCACAACTGCAATTGTCGGTATATATGAACAAAAGCAAAGCAGAGTTGTGGAATTTGTTAAAAATCAAGACAATTACGAGGACATTGACTTTGATGTATTCAATTTCTGGATTATTGTTGATTAGCAGATTACAAATGAACATTTTGGCTAGAAGATCATATTTGGAATCAGCAATTGTTATGGCTGGAGTGAAGAATCCAAGTAATGATATTGATCCTCATGAGAATTATATTATTGAACAAAGTTACCTTTCACTCAGTTGGTGGCTTTTGAATAAAGGTTGGGGTAATTTGAGCTCGTTGATTGAGAATTTGGTTATTGATAAATTTGAAAGTGTAAGTCCAAAGACTGAGATTGGTGTTATTGATTTTGAACTCATTTTGACAGAAATTGTTGAAGAAATTAACATCAACAACAAGCAATATGTATTGGATAACTTGTTTCCAGTTAAATACCCCGACTTGTTAGAGACTATATTGAATACCAATTCTGATGTAATACATCAATTAGATATCCCAGATTCAAATTTAACCAAATTAATCAATGAAACAAGCTCAATCATGTCTGACAATAACTTGTACTTTTTTGACTTGTTGAATCAATTAATAGCCACCAATTTGCATACACTAACATCTAACCTTTCATCAAACTTGTCCACCACTTCAAATAGCTTAATGATGAGTGATACATTGCCAGACCAACAAAACCAACAACAACACCAATCATCAAAGACTATAGAGTTGGATAACAAACCATACAAGCTTGCTAGTTTCTTGGCACAATTGTCAGTTCAAAATGGTATAATGATTAATAACGATGATGATGCTGGGGCTAATGATGAAGACGATTTTGAGAGTTTGATAAAGAATCTCAATAGTGGACAAGACATGGCAGGTAGTGGTTATGGTGCTCATGAACTAAGTGGAAATGTATACATAAACACATTGAATAGTTTGGATGAGCTTGAAAACTTTAGTGCTGGTATTTACTCCAATTTTGAGTAAATGAAAAATCACAAACCCTAGTAAACTGGATTCTTTTGTATATAAATTGAACATATAATACCAAAAACGCTTGATAAATAGAAGAGAAGCTCGTTTTGTAGAGTTGTCTGTATAGATACACTTACTCTTTTGCTATTTTCTGAGTGTATATTCCCCTATAAGGCAAGTACAAATCATTTCAAGGGAAAGAGGAAAAAAATAAGACGAGAACAAAATATTTAAATCCCCCATTTAAAGAACAATCACTTGTCTCCTTTCTTTCTTTCTTACTCAATCAAGCAAGAGCTACAATCAATCATGTCTACTCCAAAAGTTATCCTCGTGTCATCAGATGATGAGAAATTCCCTGTTGAACAAAAAGTTGCTGAAAAATCAATCTTGATCAAGAATATGATTAATGATTTAAACCCAGATGGATTAACTGAAGATTTCGAAATCCCTACCCCCAATGTACGTGCCAATGTCTTGTCTAAAGTCTTGGAATGGTGTGAACATCATAAGAACACTGTTTTCCAAGATGACGAAGATGAAGATGCCAAGAGATCAGTACCTGTTGAAGAATGGGATAGAAATTATTTGAAAGTTGATCAAGAAATGTTGTACGAAATTATATTGGCGGCTAATTATTTGAACATTAAGCCATTGTTGGATAGTGGATGTAAGATGGTTGCTGAAATGATTAAGAATAAGAGTCCCGAAGAGTTGAGAAAGACTTTTAATATTGTTAATGATTTCAGTCCTGAAGAAGAAGCTGCTATCAGAAAAGAGAATGAGTGGGCTGAAGATAGATAAGCGAAGGGTCTATGGCTTAGGTTTTTAAGTTGGGTTTGGGTTTGATATTACTTTTATATTTTTTGTGTGAATGCAAACTTAAATGGCTTGATGCCATTTCACAACCGGTTTTGGTCGAGTAATAGTTAAGTTATTGTAAAGAATGGACTCTATCTCCAGTTGGCTATCTATTACTAACCTTTGAGCAGCTCTTACTAAACCCTTAACCAGGAGTGATGGAAGTTGAGTTGGAGGTAGTGTACAAATGGTCAAAGATATGAGTCGGTAGCTCTGAGCTACCACCTCTCTTTTTATTTCTTTTTAGCTTTTTGCCTGTCTCTCTAGTGTTTGTAAAAACTTACACTCTTTAAATTGCAACTAAAAACTAAAGACTACCACACTTTAGTTAAAATAAGAAGCGCTTAAAAGGCTTTTTATGTCACATCATTCTGTGCTTCTAAGTGTACTACAATCATGTCATTAAGTCAGCCATTAGACAATGAAGAAAGCGGTAATAATGCAAGTTTTGTTGAAGATGTTCAGCCTTTAAATGACAATATAGAAGATTTACAACAAATGTCGCTTGAACAATTGAACCAATATCAAGACAAAATTTCCCTGGAATTTAAAACTCTTTCTAAAGATTATCTCAACAAACGACTCTCTCGAATAAACGTCATGTTGGAGAAATTGAATAGTCTGATTAAATTAGCCACTGCTAATGATAAGAGTTGGCTAAAGATTTACAATTTTGAAATTGAAACCATAAATAATATAATGACAAATACGGAGGATTTAATCATGGTTGGGAACAAGACAATTCCCAATAAGCCTGATTTGTTGAAATCTATGGATGAATATGAAGTTGAATTACGAGAAATATTCTCAAATTTGCAAAGTCCGTTTGATTTTGATGATACATTCAAGTATGATAATGGAGAAATATCAAGTAAATTGGAAAATACTCATCGTCATTTGAGTAAACTACCGTTTCCTTTTTTGTTTAACCAAAGTTTCAAACCTCATAGAGATGAGTTGAAGAGTATAAGTTTGGAAAAGGATTATCAACTGAAATTAATACGAAATAATTGTCAAAATAATTCAACCATTGTATGGAAACAATATTATGCCAAATTGAATCAGTCTAAGAACAAATTGCTTCAAGATACACAATTGAAATTGAATCAATTGTACAAGGATTATCATCATTTAAATGAATCTAGAAATGAAGAGCTATTAGATCGATATTATTATCGATCATTGTTATCACCACAATATTTAATGGAGACGATCAACGATAAAATCAACATCACAAATACCGATGATTTGGATGCTGTGATGAAGACGAATCATGATTCGAACTATGTTGAGCTAGATACTCGATTAAAACCGAAAAACAAGATTGAATTATCAATGATACGACAACAAGAGAAAAGTAATGATAATCTAGTGAACAGCACTCATGCTGCAATCAAACGAAGATACTCACAAGCTTTCAAATACCCTGATGCTGCAGCTACTGCTTATTCGCTAAACCAATCGAGAATTGATGATGATTTACAACTAATAAGACGTAAAATACGTCGTCAAAATGAGAAAAAAAGACAAGGATCAACAGCAGATGAAAATGATGATGTATACAATCGTACCCTACATGATTATTCCGAAGAGGATAATGATAATGATGACGATGAAGACGAATATGAAGTAGTATTAGAAGAGTATGATGTTGAGGAAGAAATGACACCTGCTGAACTTGAAGAACGCAAA
The DNA here is from genome assembly GCF_000315875.1 of Candida orthopsilosis Co 90-125. Lineage (NCBI taxonomy): Eukaryota > Fungi > Ascomycota > Pichiomycetes > Serinales > Debaryomycetaceae > Lodderomyces > Lodderomyces orthopsilosis. The sequence continues at coordinate 1,748,112 of NC_018292.1, forward strand.
ATTTATAAAAATGTATTGGGCCATCATGATCCAAGCGGTTCGAAATTTAGAATGTTGGAATTACCTCCATTAGAAAACTTTCCAAAGCTATAGGAATAAGCAACTATATATACCCATCCATTCTTCTATATATGTAATACCTAAACTACTCCTTTTCTAATAATATACTTGCATTTTTCAAATTAGCTTCTTCGATAGTAGTACCCAAGTTTTCAATAAATTTGAATGACTTGTTGGAACTATTTGAAAGTGTGAATCTATCTTCGGGACTCAACCCATAGTCTTCAGAATTTTGCTGTAGCACAAACTTCAACCATTGGAATAGCACCACAACTTTATCACTAAGGAGCAATTTACGAACAAGTCTTTTACCATTGGGGAACCGAATTTGAACTCTTGTTGTTGGTTGTTCTGATGGTTCTTTATGGTCTATAGGTTGCACTGAATTAAACAAATCTTCCTCACTTTGAGGAGCTTGTTCAGCAGACACAGGTGTAGTAATTGCTCCTTCTTCTTCTTCTTCATCACTGATCAAGTTTATTGCACTTTCAGAAGTCTTCCCATTCTTGGCATTATCTAAAACGCTCTGCTTCATAGCCAATTCAATTTGTTGTTCTTCACTCATACTATCAGGATCAATCTTTGTTTCATGTTGTATTAAAGGATTGTTTGAATCCGGATGTAATGAAAACTTGTCCAAGAAATCATACACCTCATCTAACCAGTTTCCAACCTCCGGCACTTCTCCATCTTTCCATTTACGAACACGTTCTCCTGTAAGAGGATCCAAAATGGCTAAATGAGGAAATGTATCAACACGATAAAAGTTGGCATATGTTTCGCCGTCATATGAATCACGTTGATATTGCAAAAAGATAAAATTTTCCTTGACTATTTGCTTGATCCTTGAATTTGACCAGAAATCACGATTGAAAACTTGCGATTGAAATTCGGATGAGTCTTGTATATTGATTAAAATCCACTTGTTTTCTTCTTTGGCTTTTTCCCTTGCTTGATCTAATGTCAATATACTAATAATATCAAACGGTGGTCGAAACAAGTTGGCTAGCCTTCTTTGAGTAGAAGTCAATTCAGAATCACGTTCTTGTCTAAGTCGCCTCCTACGTCCAGCAACCCCACTATGACTTCTAATAATCTCTTCAACATCCTCATCATTTTCTTCATCAGAATCTAATATCTGCACGTCGTTGTTTGCGTCTAGCGCTTCAGTATAATCTTCGTCAATCTCGTCATCGTCATCATCATCATACGCATTATATGCATTGATACTTCTATCGTTAAAATTAAATCCTTGGTGGAATATGCCTTGTTGTCTTTGGCCAAATATATCAGGTGGGCGTGGCATTTGCCCCATCATACCGCCTCCGAAACCTGGAAATGAGTCGACTAAGGTGTCGTGTCGATGTACAGTTGTATCTGCCTCACGTACATCATTGCCACCATATGCTTGTTCTTGTAGTTGCTGGGCATATGCCTCGTCATCGAGACCATTGTTGCTCCTGTTATTGCTACTCCCATTATTGTGGCTACCCCCTCCATGTTGTCCAGATTCCATGTACAATGTTACTGCTAGTTCAAGATCGCCTCCTGCCACGTCCAAGAATTGTGTTGCAACAGACTCATCTTCAACCCCTGTAACAGCTAGAAATGTAGGTACCTGATCGTCCATTGTAACCTAATGCGTATAGCGGGCAATGTTTGATCGAATGTATTGTTATTGCTGGAGTAGATCTATTTCTTGTGTTGCAAAATCTCAAATGGCAAAATTGAGATTGAGAACTTCTTTTTCGTTTGTTGATCTTCTCTCTCTCTCATTGAAGTTCTTACACAGTTTTTTCCTTGACCTATATGCAGTCCAAATGAAGGAACATAGTAGATGACTTATGAATAGAATTCCTCAAGTGACATCATCACCCTACGGGGGACATTTCGATGTATAAGGGATGAATATTACTATTTCATACAGCCTTAGCTCAGTGTTTTTTTTGTACATCACTGTGTTAATTGTGGAAAAAACGATGAGTACATTGGTTATGGACAATGAATGATTGCGGAATAACAAACGGTTTGAACATGGCGTGATTCACTATAAGTCCAATGCAAGTAAGTCAACTTTTGCGAAGCTCAGTTTTTCGTCGTTATTACGATATGGCTTACGCCATTCTCAACGGAAGCTATATCAATCTTTGCTTACAAATTTAAAATAACACAAACAGAAAGTAAACTTCGGCCGAAGCAAGATGTTGGATATGTCAATTGCAAACTAAAGGCTGCTATATATAGAGCTTGAAGTTTCCAAAAGATGATCTCAAATCTTACTGTGTTGTCATCAAGTATCACTTCATTACATAGAAACCCCCGTTATGACAGGCAACTCCAATATTGTCAAAATCGATGCTTTAGGCGAAACCAAATTGTTTCGACCCATCAAAGTTGGTGCCAATACACTCGCTCAACGTATAGCTCATGCTCCAGCCACTCGATTTAGAGCAACAGCTGATAATGTACCTACAAATTTGCAAGTGCAATATTATAAAGACAGAGCACAAGCACCCGGAACTTTGCTTATTGTTGAAGCTACATATGTAAGTGAAGGGGGTATAGGTTTCCCTCATACTCCTGGTCTTTGGAATGATACACAAGCTGAAGCTTGGAAACAAATTACCAGTGCAATTAAAGAACAAGGATCATTTTCAAGCGTTCAATTGTGGCATGCAGGACGTACCGCAATCCCTGAAGATTTGAAAAGAAGAGATTTTCCTTTTGTTGCACCTTCGGCAATTTATCATGCCGAAGAAATGGAAAGGCGTGCTAAAGAATGTGGTAACGAATTGAGAGAATTGACTAAGGAGGAGATTGAACATTTGATTAATGAAGAGTTTCCTAATGCAGCTAGGAAAGCTCTTGCAGCTGGTTTTGATTACATTGAGTTGCATTCTGCCCATGGATACTTATTGAGTCAGTTCCTAAACCCAGTTAGTAACCAAAGAACAGATGAGTATGGAGGATCAATCGAAAACCGTTCCCGTTTCTTATTGGCCATTGTTGACAAATTAGTTCCTATAGTTGGAGCTCATAGATTGGGGATCAGGCTTTCTCCATGGGCTATATTCCAAGTTAGTGAACCAGAAGGAAAAGAAATCCATTCTTATATCCTCAATGAATTACAGAAGCGCGCTGATGAAGGAAATGAATTGGCCTATGTGTCTTTAGTGGAGCCTAGAGTATCTGGAGCCGTTGATGTGAGTGCAGAAGACATTCAAGGGTCTAATGATTTTGCATCCAAGATATGGAAGGGTACACTCATAAAAGCTGGTAACTACACCTATAATGCACCTAATTTCACCGATTTGATTCGTGACATTGATAATGACAGAACTTTGGTTGCTTGGTGTAGATTTTTTACGTCCAACCCTGATTTGGTACATCGTTTGCAAAATGGTTATCCTTTGCAACATTATGATCGTGATACCTTTTATCAAGCATATAATTGGGGTTACAACACATGGAACAAGTATGGTGAGACCAAGCAATATGGTGAGGAAGATGAAAAGAAGAGAGTTGGTAAACCATTGGCTTAGAACAGAAAGTATGTGTAAGACTAGACCGTTTATAAACTCAACAAGTACAAATTGATAGGGTTTTGCCGTTTTAATTGTAGGCATCCGCGTTTAAAGAAATCCAACACAAACACAATCGTTCAGAGCACTGTTCAACGAAAAAGTCCATTATGTTGCCTCTTCACAATAATACTGATGGCCATGGTGTCAGTGTTGATCGAAGCAAGAAATAACAATGCAAAGGTCAAAAGCTGAGTTATTAGCCTATATTATCTCGAGTTGTCAGTGAACTAGAGAAAACAGTACACCTAAACCAGAAACTCAATAACACCATTTGTATCGCATACTTCACGTCACGGTGAAAACTTGTTTTACTTGAAGACCAAAAAATACATCAACTGGATATTACTATACTGGTGTACGCTTTCCTTCCCTGTTGATGTCGAGTAAGCAAAGACAAGTAATAAAAGTAGTAGTCGTGTGACCAAGAACAATATGCAACAGAAGAAGTCATGATTAAAACGTAGAACACAACACATATACTAAAAAAATCGTCAATAACAAAAAAGAAATTTATCTTTCTCTCCTATTTCAAATTCAGCAGTACTAAATTTGTTGGGGAAATTGAAACTTTCTTGTTACTCTTGATATTAAAACGATGTGGTCCTTTTGTAGGGAAGATCTCACTTTTTAAATTGTGTGTGTGTGTATTCATTGAATATAGTGTAACTGTAGCTTTGGTTTTGCTTCTAGAATGTTCTTAAAAACGGGTGTGTGTTTTGGTCCCCCCTCCCCCATATTTTCTTTTTAAAAATGTGTGTCGTAGATCAGTGTCGTATATATATATATATATATATATATATGATACGACATTAAACAATCAGTCATACAAAAACTGTGCATAGTGAGAAAGAGATAAAAAGACAAAAGACAAAATTGTTGAACAACCTATTGATTACAACATCTTATTCCCCAATAACCAACATTTCATCTCATCTCATCTCATTTCAAACCACTGCTCTATCCTACATAGAATTGTCATACTTGTCCATACCACTACTCATATAGATATAAAACCTTACACTTTACACATTAACTACGCCACAACTACTCCATTAATCCAACAAAGCCAACGCATCAAATCAAAATTCAAAAACTTACATTCAACCAATTGTCGCTCCCCCTATTTCTAGACAGAATTACCCAACATTAGACCATAACATTTCCATCCTCCCTACATCTGCATTTACTACAAATTTTATAAGTGGAGAAAACTTATTCACTTGATTACTTTGCATTCTTTTCTATTTAAAACAAACATCTTGTACAAATTACAAACATTTATGTCCAGTTGATTACCAGTTCAAACCATTAATTACATTTAACGCCTACTGTTTTAACGACCACTTGTTCCAATTTTTGTTTATCTACTTCAGTTTCAATTTCAATTATTTTTTTTTTAACTTTTAATTTTTAAAGCATCACAGCATTTTATAGCGGCAGTACTGTTGTTCCAGTTCCCCCATAGTCGATATTATTAGCACAGTTTACAATTCTTTCCTGATGGAACAATTTGAAGAATATGATAAGGGTAAGCTATTAAGAGATAGATATATCAAAGTCAGTGATATCAGTGAAGGCTCCTATGGGTTGGTTTCTGTTGCCAAAGATGTCAAGCGAAATGATTTGCTAGTTGCTGTTAAATTTATATATCCAGTTGATTATAAGAAAGGGTATACCAAAGATCAAACCCAATCAAGACCATCATCAAGTCCGGCACGTTTGAAGTCACCTCAAGTTGGATCACCAAATAAGCATGATAAGAACACCATATTCAATAGTTTACTAAATGAAGCACAGAAGGAGATCAAGATTCATAAACTATTGGGCGAACATCCCAACATTTCTCAATTGTATGATCATTTTGATTCATGCCTAGTGTTGGAGTTTTGTTCAAGAGGTGACCTTTATGAAGCGATCCATAATGGGAATGGGCCTGTAACTACACAGGATATTAAAGATGTTTTCCAACAGATCCTTAATGCGGTTGGTTTTTGTCATTCAAAAGGAGTATACCATCGTGACTTGAAACCAGAGAATATTTTAATTGCCGAAGATTGGAGTATCAAGTTGTGTGATTGGGGATTGGCCACAACTACACGAATCATCTCCAACAGGGATGAATTTGATGTTGGATCGGAGAGATACATGGCACCCGAATTATTTGATAACGAGATTGAATCTTACGATGCTTCAATGATTGATATATGGTCAATTGGAGTCATCTTATTGACTTTAGTCTTTCACAAAAACCCCTTTCAAGTTGCCAATTACTCAGATAAAAGATTTTTACAATTTGCCAGCAACAGAGAAGCATTATTTGACATATTTTCAACCATGAGTGGGGATTTGTTTTCTGTGTTGCGATTCTGTTTAACTATTGACCCAACTAACCGTGATTTGGAGAGTGTGTCCAAAGAGTTGGATGCCTTGAGGTTTTTCACGATTGATGATGAGTTTGAGTATGAATATGACTATAATGAAGGTGACGATGAACAAGAAGAAGGAGAGGACGTGGAAGAAGCCGGATCTGAGGAAGCGGACCTTGATGATGAGTATTTGTCATACCGTAATGAAGACGGGGTCAAATCTCAATCACACCTGGGAGTTGCAGAAACAAAGGCTACCAAAATTGCGGCTGGAGAAGCTACAGCTGAAAAAGATAAGCCAGTCACGTCGCCTCTTTCTAGATATGAAATTCCACACAATCATAGAGCTGATGCACTTTTGTCTACCAATACAAAAGCCAAGCCAATCCCCATCAATACACATGATTTCAAGTTTATCCGTAATACTAGAAAGCCTTTAACTGTTGCGTCATTCAATCAAAATGCGCAGATGAATAAGGGCACAAACAACAGGTTTGGAAATTTCAACAGGGAGGATTACTTCACTCCCAAGTCAGTCTTCAAGCATTATATGGATAAATACGGAGACAAAAAAAGAAGCAACAATTATCAACATCCCAATTATCATCAAAATAAGAATGGTAATGTCAACGGAAATGTTGTTGATCACAAAAGACCTCCACAGTTAAAAAGAAAAAGAACCTGGAAAACAAACCAGAGGTATCGACCATCAGCGCAAACGGCACACTTGAACAATAGTGGTCACCTTAATGGAAGATTGGGTGGCCCTCAGCGTGATGAATTTCCTCGCTCTGTTGATAAAAATGGTGGTGGTAAACGCTTGTCAGCCAATTTGAGCTCGGCTTTCAGTACAATACCACAGCCAAATTCTTCAGGCTTGCATAGTGGTGCCAGTGCACCAAATGGATCATTATCGGCAAATTTGTCCAATTCTGGAAAGTACATCCCACCATTTCTTCGTTCACCCAATCGCCAACCACAGAAATCCCCACTTGTTGAACCATTGGTTGAAGAGATTGATGATTTGATTTTGGGTAATGATGACGAAGTTTTCCATTTGGAAGATGATTTTGTTGGTGATGAAGGGAAAGAAAATGTTATTCCTCATGGAAATCACTCGAAGGGGGGAAGTATCAGCGACGGTGATCGTCCGGGATTTCCAATCTATAATGAAAAGAATGAATACACCAATGGTATGACCAACGTCAATGGTAATGGTAATCTTAGTACTGCTACAAATGACCAGAAAGGATATAAGTCAACATTTCCCAAGTCTTTTCATGAAGGGAGTAGCTTGGAACATACCAACAACGGCAAATACATTCCACCATTTAGACGTGGTTCTTTTTCGCGGGCACACCCCAATGGAGCTTCAAGCGAATGTAACCCAGGAAATCTTTGTATTGCTAATGGAGCAAAAAAATCAATCCACTATAAAAACCGCAGCTCTTTTGATGGGTTTACAAGCGACGGTTCCAATGCAGGACGCAGTTTCAACAGTTTTAATAGTGGTGGCGTTGGTAGTACCCCCAAGAGCTTGAATGGATTTATGAATCACAATGGTTCCAATGGTAATACAATCCAAAGCTATATGAATGATTCACTCAAGGCGAATAATCGCTTGACAAATGGCACTACTGATGGTAAAAAGCGTACTGTTTTTGGATGCAAAACTAGTAAAGGCGTCAGTAGTAGCCGCAGTGATAAGAGCAGTGGATACGATAGCAAAAGTGGAGATGAGATTGGAGGAGGAGGAGATGCAACCACTAATGGTGCTGTTGAAGTTGGTAGTTTTAATGATTTGTGGGTTGGGAGTCAAAAGAAGAACTGGAGCGATTATGATGACTGATATGAACATAGTCTTCAAGATGCCCCACAATGGTTTCTCCTTTGTTTCTCCTTGATGTTACTTTTTAGCGTAGTTTAGTTTAAATACTTTACATATGCTTCAATGTAAGTGAATACATTAACGAAATTCTAATAATGCGTTGTTTGAAAGTAGAGCAATTAGTGAAAGAGATGCAGCATCGCTGATATCATTAGATGGATTACTTCTCTTAGTGCAAATTGTAAGCAAATGGTTGTGGATTATTGATAGTTTTGAGATAAGAAGCAAAAGGTGTGGTATGGGTACTAACAAGACCAACAAAGTGAGTCATTTTTTGAGAGTTGGTTTAAATATCACAGAATCCTAGATAAAAAACTGAGAATTATGACTACAGCGGGTTCAAAGAAAAAGCCATATAATGTTTTAAGAGCTTTTCCTTTTGTAAATGAAAGATGTAAAAATTAATACATTACATATTAGAACTCAATTTTTAAAATATCGCGTGATAGAGCAATACCCAGATAAAGTGGGTAAATGGAGTCGATAAGTCGAATATGTGACTTTGCTAACTCTTGAGCGAGTACATCGTCTTTTCACACTGTCTTTCATCAAGTAATTGCTTCTTATATCTCCTTTGTGTACCTACTCCCCCGTTGGCTTTTTAAATGCCCACAAAACTATACGTATATCTATTTTCGGAAAATAAAAAATTGCTTTAATTTTACAACATAGACTGTTCTGTGCAATTACGATGTACCTGAGACCTTTCGCGAATATATCCCTTAAGAACTGTTTCCACCCCAAATTTATTTGCTTTTTGGACTTACATGTTCTAATGCGTTTTTATTGCATTAGGTAGTATCATGTTTGTCTCTACATCTAAAATTTGTTCATGTCGCACAAAATTGTGTTTATGAGAGTATATTTTTTGATGTAAAAATCAACGCGACTGAAGAGAGAGATAGAAGACAAAGGCGATAACTCATAAATAATACCTATGCAAATATTTAGCTAGAAATGGAAAGAGGAGCAGGTGAACTGAAAAACGATGGAAATGATGGAAAAGGAAACAAAGAACACTTTGCATGTTCAGTTTTGAACCACAGGTGTAATACGATCCAACTAGGATTGACAAAAGAAAACCCGTGGTTCTTCTTCATTTATTTGCACTGTATACAACAATAAGCTCAAAATTTTTTTTTCAAATCGGGAGTTAAGGATCTTCGGATATAAATGATTTCCATAGCAACGAATTTTAGAAAGAGTATTTTTGTGTTTCACAATCAGCTGAGTTGGTCATATTTCATCCCAATAGTTGGAGTGATTATCGGCTACAGGCCATACAATTGCAAGCATGTTTCAGTTTCTCAAGAATATAAATAGACCTGCGAGTCTAGTTGATTTGTTATATAGTTTTTCATTGTCTCGAAGTTATTACTGCAGTAAGTCTGATTAACTCAAACTATTACACTAACTATAAAACTGTCTCAAATGTGCTAATTGAGCTACTCATATAGTATTTCGAACCTCTTACTTCCGCCTTGATAACCAACACGTAATATCTTGTCCACTTTCCAAGCAAGTTTGAATTGCAATATTTGTTGATTAAGTATGGGTGTAGTAAAAACAATTGGTAGCATTTTATCTATGGTATAACATTTTCACTCCTATTCAAAAATTAACCCTCTTTGTTCAACAAAAAAGTTAATTTACCTTTCACTTTTTAGTGACTACGATCCCACTCTGTACCCATTTATATTAATAACTTTATTGTTCTTCAATAGTTTATTATCCCTTTCCGTCTATTGTATATACTAAATAATTGGAGTAACGTCTGTGCGATGAAAAGTTAATTCTACTTATTTTATTTTTGTTTGTGAAAGCGTCGTATACTATTTTTCAAATGAAAAATAATGAATTGCTTGGGTTAAAGTTTAAACCCAGATGAACATATTCATATATATATATATATAGTGCCAATTACGAAACATCTGAAAAGTTGATCGGATTTCTTTTCTCTCGCTCCAGAACACTTGTTTCAGAGATTTTTGTGACCATACTAATCTTTAAAACCTAATTGCCAAACACAAACACATTTCAATTCTTCCAATGAAATTTAAATCTGTTTCAAAGTTCCACATTGATAAGAGCTCAAGTCTTGTTTCATAAACCCTCCCAGTTGTATCAGAAGATATATTTTGTTCCAGAATAGACCAACCACTTTGTTTCAAAAAGAATATATATTTGTATCAGTATTTCTCATACATTACAATTGAAACAAATTTGCAAACACCATTTTGGGTGACATTTTTTTGACGACATCAAAACACGACACAATCCTTGATCACGTGAAAAATTTCGAAAATTATTTTTCAATTTTTTTTTAATTTTTTTTTTTCGTTTTTGTTTTGTTTTGATTTAAGGTACACAACCAAACACTCGCAACCCACAAACGAGTGAAAATCATTTCTAAACAATCTTTCATTCGAATCTACACCAATCAAAAAGAAAGCTTTCACCTTCACGAAAACAAAGACAAATAGTTTCTATCCACCCACTACATTTCATTCCTTTATTAAAACACCCACACTCCTTTCATTTATACCTTTACTCTCCAACGTAGGGTACTCCTTTTGTCAGACGCGACTCAACGAACTGAATTCAACGATTTTAAAGGGGTTCAAGGCACAACCACATATACTTGTCAACTAACAGATATTCTACACTCGCTATAAACACTAAAGTATCTCACAATTTATACAATATAATCATACTGTATTTAATCCAAATTAAGCTTACTATACGATTCCAAGATTATTTCATTGCTAAAGTGGGCACATCCTTTAACTACAATGTCTACAACAACACAGACAATGATATACACCAAATCCGCAACAAAGGAAATTGAGGACTCTTTACGATTAATTGATGATTTAAAATTCTTCCTTGCAACAGCTCCTGCTAACTGGCAAGAAAATCAAGTCATCCGAAGATACTATTTAAATCATGATGAAGGCTTTGTAAGCTGTGTATATTGGAACAATTTGTATTTCATTACTGGTACTGATATTGTGAGATGTATTGTTTACAAGTTTGAACATTTTGGTCGCAAAATTGTTGATCGAAAGAAGTTTGAAGAAGGAATATTTTCTGACTTGAGAAATTTGAAATGTAATACTGATGCTATATTGGAACCACCAAGATCAGAATTTCTTGAATTCTTATTTAAAAATTCCTGTTTGAGAACGCAAAAAAAACAAAAGGTTTTCTTTTGGTTCAATGTGCCTCATGATAAATTAATGGCTGACGCTTTGGAAAGAGACTTGAAGAAGGAAAAACTTGGCCAGAAACCAACTACAATTGCTCATAAAGAGCCAGCAATTAGTTTCAAGTACGATGAAAATTCTAGTTTATTTACTCAATTGACAAAGCATATTGAAAGTCAAACAGACGGTTCCCTTAGTCTATCCAAAACAAGTGCTTTGAATACTGCCAACACCACAACTACCGCCACATCTACTTCTGACGATGTAAGCCTACTAGATCAGAAATCATCACCGGAATACGCATCATCTACCGCTAATTGGAAAAACGACCAACCTAAGTATCTCAATGATGGGTCAGATCATTTGTTCAGATCTAAAACCAACCAATCACCTTTCGACAAAGATGAAAAGAAAGCTTCCGTCTTGGCGGAATCTGAAAAAGATGAAGATGACGACAATGACGATGACGACGATGATTTTCCCTTGGATTATTTTGTTTCGCAGGGCAATAACGATAATTATATCACGTTGGATTCTAATTACCAAGGAGGTTCATATGCAAATATATTTGATGATGCCAATGATGACGAATTCCTTGATCCGAATTTATTCATACCTTCTGAACTGACAAATGCAACTCTGAACCAAGTTGTCGTTAATGATGAATACTTGATTGAGCAAACACAACCTTTGAAAACACCGCTACCGCCAAGTGTTCCAACATCAGGTGCAAAGTTGTTGTCATTACCAAATCAAGATAATATAGGTGATGAATTTTTTTCATATCCTCAGCTAACAGGTGCTTTGGCCACGAGCTATCCAATTCCATTGTCAGCTAAAGTACAAACTACTTTTAAACTGCAACAACAATCTCAAACCGGTGCCTCAGGTGGTCTAACTACACCACAATTTCTCAAAATTCCTCAACAACAAATGCAAGTACCATCTCAAGCATTCAATTTATATGAGCAGCAACAATACTTGGCCGATGTTTCAGGAATTGGCTATAATCACAACCTCATACATCCTGATAGTGAATACTGGACCACGGGTCAAGTCAATCACAACTTGACTGACGCAAATTCCATTCTAGATTACAGCTCGGGTTTAGGATACGGTTACCCAATGCAACAACACCCTATGATGTACATGAACGATGAGTTCTTGCCCTATTTTGTCAATCAACCAATGATGATACCACAACAACAATCGATTGCTGCTCTACAGCAACAACAGCAACAGTTGAAATTTCAGAGCATGACGAGGCAGCAGCAGATCAGTAATAAAATGATGAATAAAAAGAGACAAATGCAGCAACAACAACAGCAGCAACAGCAGCAACAAGCACAAAAGCTGGTGCTGGTCCAGAAACGGAAACAGAAAATGAACGGGGTCATTGGTGGTGGTGGTGTAACAAAGAAAATCGTGCTAAAGACGGAAAAACCTCAAATATCATTAAACGAAGTAGTAAACTCCAAAACTACGAGACTTACAAGTAAGGAGTTAAGCAATTGACAAACGGAAAACCACTCAGTGCCGTTTAGTGGCTTTGCCCCCTCAAATACCGATATGTTCATTTCTACCAAAACTTAGATGCATTTTCGTTACTTATGGTATAAATATTTTAAATGCACTATAAAAGATATAACCTATGAAATTTGTAAGTCACCTATCTATGCCCTCTTTTCTTTGACAATGCATACCCCTCTTTTTACTTACTGTACTCTTCAATAAGCCTTTGTTTCGAAATTGGATATCTCGATTTCAACCTATCCAAAACCTGCTTCTGTTCGGGATTCAATGTATCATTCTTCAATATGCTACTATAGCAAATAGTGGCTGAATATCGAAGTTCCGCCTCCTCACTGCTAAGGAACCTGCCTAAAAGCTTATCCATTTGACACAATTTTTCTTCACTCAAGTCAGTTTCTTGAATTGATGTCGCTGATAAAAAGTACAAACATAAATGAGCCATATTGAAATTCAAATTAGAGCCTGCTGTATTCTCAAGATACTCCATTACAATTCTTTCAAACCTTGTCTTCAATGGATATTGCTCGTTGCTTGTATTGCTTCCATATTTGATGATCAGTGTTAAGATTTCAGTCCAAATAAAATAAACTTCATCACAAACTTTGTTTATAAACTTGCAAGTGTATCCCATCACTTGGAATATCTTTTCAGCATCCATCAATTCATCATAACGCAGTAAAAGCTTGAGAAGATATAACCCATTTATAACCTCTAACATTGTCATCGGTCTTGCCCCGTACTGGAAACCAAGCTCAAAATATTCCCATAATGATTTCGTCAACCTATGCTTTCCATTCGTCAAAAAATACTCTCTAAATTCAAAATTCATGGCACTCAATGAAGCAATAGATTGGGATACTGATTCTATGGATGGTGTTTTTTCCTCCACATTTGCAATCAGTGCAATTATATCACAGCAACTGTTGAATTGATCAATGGCTAAGGAGTTACCACCGAGTCCCTTACCAAAAAGCTGGGAGTAATATATCACGTTCTCCGTATTTTTCTCATTTCTGGAACGGCTGGTTGGAAGTTTAAAATCTTCGTAAATATTTATCTTTTTATTCTTCTTAGCACGTGAGTTCAACGGATCCACTCTATCAATCATGGTTTGCATTGCATCCAGAGATTTTTTAGACTGAGTTGTAGGATTTTCAATGTGTATCAGGGCCATATCCTCAATTAATTCATCGTGCGGTTTATTATTAACTTCTGGCTCAGAATATGAAACTGCCTCGGAAGGAGACGATTTAACCAATTTGAACGGGCGGTTTCCCTTCAATATAGAATCGTCTTCAATACTCTCACCCTCTGGATGAGATACATTCACGACTGGTGTTGATGACTTCTCTTTGTCGGACAGATGCAGCGCATTCTTCCCATCAACCATCATATGATCATCCTCGCCAGCTTCCGTAATTTCCCCAAGGGAGCTATTAAAGTTCCTATTCTCAGCTGTATTATCTCGCAACTTCGGAACAACCATAGTAAAGCCATCTTCTGCGGATTGAGGTACAAAGTCGTCTTTTATGCTACCGGGGTTGACTTCAGTCATTTCAAAGACTGAGTGATCCAAGGGGTTTTCAAGAAGCACCGTGCTATCAATGCCCACAATAAGTTCCACCTCATCCTTCATAGCAAACTCAACTTCATCCAACAATTGAGTAAACCTGTTCGAGTCAATGGCGTAAAGCTGGCAAAATAATTGCTTCAAGTCAAAATATGCCTCCAGACCTTTCAAAACCACAATCAGTCTAACAAGCTCTTGAAAAAGTTCACCAAATTGAACATCAGTAAAAGTGGTTTTGGTAAGAGCAATCAGAAACGTTTGAAATATCAGTTTGGCTATTTTAAATTGATAAGTTGAAACCAAGAACTTGAAGGCACTGCTCCCTGGTATGTTGGGGGAATCAATCACTGTACTTAGCAATTGCACCTCAGCATTATAAAATTTGTCAAAACCAACATTTGAAGTCATTAGTTCATAGACTCGTTGATCAATTTCTGTAAATATTATTGAGCACACACGAACAAAATCATCTAGTGAAAATAGCTTTGCTGCAGTTTTGAAAACATAGTCATTTGACGAGAATAATTGCTTCAAAGCCATGGGATCTTTTTCTGAAATGTATCTTAAACGACTTTTCAATGCGTGGGCATTAGAGACATCTTCTTTGCTGATTATTGCGTATTTCAACAAATTCACACCTTCAATTAAATCGTTCGTACTTTTAGATGACATAAATTCAATCATCGGATCTTGATCTTTTGAAAATACCCTTGACGATTCTGCTGGTGGCTCAGAAGCAGAATGTCGAACCAACGCTACTTCCTCTTTATCCACGGGGGATTTAGTAAACACTTCTGTTCTGCTTCTTGCCCTTTCAACAAGAGGAGCTGGTTCCTTTTGAGGAGCATTCCAGCTTGACGCCCTTGGTGTTGGTCTATTTGACTCGTTCTTCAAAGCTTGCTTTTCTGGTTTAGGGAGCCTACCTTGACTAGGTAAAGAAGTAATAGATGGTCCTGGATTAGATTCTCGAGATACTGAACGAGATGTTGCCTTGCTTTGTTGCAGCTCCTTAATTCTGTCCCATGTGGACTCTCTCAATGGAGGTGCAGAAGCTTTGGTGGACAATTTTCTCGTAGTAGTTGCCGATGGTCCTAATTCTCGTTGTGATCTTTCCAATGCACGAATGGTGTTTGCATCAAACCTTGTAATCAAAGCATCTGATTCATTAGGGAAAACCTTTGAAAAGCACCAGTAACAATCTTTCGACACTTGACGAACATTTGGATTTGCATCTTTCAACAACTTAATCAACAATTTATTACATGTATCAATTGCTAGTCCATAATGGCCATTGAAAAATGCGTGATTCAAAGCATATCTCAAAAGCAATATCTGCATCCAAATCGCAGAGAATGAACGTGGTTTGAAATTAGGTTCATCCATAGATTGAGTTATCCGTTGAAATAATTTGTTATTGCAGTGTAAATTAGCATATAAGGCAGACATTGCCATGTGTGCATTAGTTGAGGTGATACTCTTTGTTGATAGGCATAGCTTCATGAGTGTTGGGAAAAGCATGTCAGCACATGGTTCGAATTCAGCCTTCAATATAATGGCACATTCCTTAACCAATTGACAACTGTGCGTGCATAAAGTTGTGCGAAGGGAACTTGCACCTTTGCATATGGGATTAGCAAATGCCCTCAAACATGACATTAAATCGTCCTTGAAATTAGTAGTTGCATTTCCACGTAGAATCATCCGAGTCTCTACAATGTAATGCTCTCTTTTTTTCCAGTTCAGTTCACCTTCTTTACCTTCAAAGCAATGGTAATACGATTCGAAAATGTGGTGAAGTTCAGCTCCATCGGAAACATCTTTGGGCTTTATCGATGTGGCTAGTTCGTAGCTAGCTTTATTCAAAAGGTTGGATAAGCTGACTGAGAAGTAGTTGGCATCTGCTTCTGCATTCCTCTCTATGCTTTTGAATTTGACGTCTCTCTTTTCCAGCAGTCGACTTGAGGCAGATTCAGAACTGCCAGGCCTGCTTCGAGGAATTATTGCATTGGTTATCCTTTTGCCAATATTGTGCGACTTGCACTGAGTTTCTAAATACTGATTTATTTGTGGACTAGTTGAATTTTGTAGAAACAGGTTGAACAACTCACCGACACTTTCAATCAACTCCTGATTGTCTCGATTATTCGACAACAGCTTGACAATATTAGGAACAAAAAACCGTACATTAAACATCAGACTGACATTTCTGACAATCTGTTCCATCCATCGAATGGCCTCAATTGTTATTTGCAAATTCATACACGTGAATAAAGCTTCATTTACAGCATTTTCCACTTCTTCCGGTGTGCTGAGCCAGTAATCTTCGAGAGCTTTCTTTGCAACCACCATATTTTCACTTCCTAACTTATTGACGAGAACTGGAAGTATTGAAAAGCTTTGGTCTTTGAGAATTTTGCCTGATCTATCTTGAACGCTGACTCGTTTAATTAAGTAAGATAAAGCGTTGAAACTCACATTTGAAATTCCGTGTTCCCTGATTTCAAGTCCTTTCATAATAATATGGAGGTACATGGGAACTTCATCCAAGTTGATGGAATCCTTTTTGATATGTGTTTTGAGAGCTTGAATGTGTTGCAACTTCACTTCACTGGAGGGAACGTTCGATTCCAACGTCTGCAACATTTCTTGAGGATCTAGTGAGACGGTCAGCATGATGCAAAAAATCGGATAGGGTAATTCTCCTCTTTCAATGTGATTGTGATAATCAGGGAGGGCAATTGGTGTTTAATGTTTTTAGACATATCAAAAGTGTAAACAAAAGCAAAACAAAAAATTTAGACAAAAAATATTGAAGCGCGACTCAAACATTTTGCAGTATGCATATACACTTTGGAGTAAGAGATTATTAGTAAGTACCACTGTTACAAGTCTCGCGTGATCTATAATGTTATCTCTATATTACAAGGTAAAATTTTAAGATGCATATTTCCACAACCCCAATAATAAACCTGTCAAACCGAGTCCCAAGACGGTGGAGGAAGCTTTCGACAAATGAAAGTTGATGGTAGAATCCCCGTCTTCAAATCCAAACTCCACTTGCCCTCTTGGTCTCAATTTTTTCAAAGCATGAAGGCTAGCAGAATCACGTGTCAACCGTTTTGTTGTATTCAATATATCTTTTGGAGTGGTATCCACGGCAACATTCTGCACATTGCCAAAAAAATCAGTTAACAAAACCTCACTTACATCCCTTTTGAATAAATCTGTTCTAATTCCTGCATGTGAATGGACATTTTCGAAATTGAGAATTTCAAATAGCTTATCCATTGTTTCCTTGGAATCTCTGTTTATCCTTTCAAGAAAATCCAACGCAAAGTAAGTGAATCTATCAATAACTGCAACACCAATATCCATGTCTGAGTGATGACTGTAGGAACTCTCGTCAAGTTTTGATGAACCGATACAAAGAATGTTCGGTGAATAGATGTGTTCATACATGGTGTTAGCCTGACACGTGTCAATCATAAAAAATATCTCGTTATACCTCTTCTTCTCATGCATTTGAGCAAATGCATCAGCAATGTCATGAGCTCCGATCTCTTCAGCATCTTGGAATTTCAAAAACTCATTACCGCCGTGGCCCGTTAAGTAGATGAAAATGTTTGAGTTCTCATCAGTTAGTAGTCTCTTTGATCTAGGTTGTTCAGGTCCCCATCTATCAGTCAATAAACGAACAAAGTTTTCCACTGTTACATCATACCCTCTATAATCGACTTCAATACTGTTTCCATACAAATCCAAAGCTTGGTCCATATTGTTGAAAACAGTTCCAGGAAATGCATTCCTTGCATTGCAGGCAACGTCATCGGAAAGCATAAGTATAATCTGTGAGTCAGGGATACCAAGTCTTTTCACTGTACGATAGAAACTGAGGACATTGGCCATATGTCGATAGTTGAACCAAAAACGCGATGTTGACACCAATACTGCCCAATTGTTGGTATGGTTTGATTTGTTTATGGACTCAAAGTGGCTACCCGTACTTGACTCCTCTGAAGCTACTACTTGTAGCCAGAAGGTGAGCGGTAGCAAAAGCAAGTACCAAAGTCTCATTTCAATGAGGATAATATGTGTTGCGGTTTCTTGTTTGTATAATTTTTGCTTACATTTCATTTCCACGCACCAAACTATCTACAATTTCTATACACTTTCATTCTTTCTTTTTATAGCATTGTTAACAATTTGTGCACATTTCATCTTTTCATAATCATTATCGCCGAGTCGCAATGCAAAGATGAACTTGCAGATGATTGCTTGTTTTTCTTTCTTCAACACATCAGCAATGTATTCCTTGAACTCTTCTTTCGGTATGTTGACTTTCTTCCTCTGCATATGAAAACCAATTCTGTAATCTAACATTGCCATTATCCAAGCAACTTGCTTAGGTGTTGCTTTCCGAGCAAAAGTGTTACGCTTCTCTGCATAATCTAGATGATCACTGTATTTTGTTTTCAATTTGGCAAAGACTTCGAGTAGGTTTGCACTTCTACAAATAACACTCCCCAACTTATTCAGAAAACTGTGGTGCAGTAATTCAAAAACTTTCTGTCCTCTTAACTTTGTGCGCTTCAAGATGAAATAAGAGTCATATAAACCAGGCAACCCCCAAGTTTTGCTTGCTTCGATCATTGTCCATGGATACTTATTCCTAAGCATTACTTTGTCTACTATTTGCCTGTCTTGAAACCAAATTACTGGAGTTTGATCCATCAGAGGACGTTTGTCAAGAGTCAAAACCTCCTTCTTGTGGTACTCTAGTATCCTTGCAATGGCAATCTCTCTGTCCTTGTTAGTCAATTGTGCATGTGGTGATGGTACAACCTGGTCCAACTCGTCGTCCCGTTCCAACTTCTTCTTTCTTGAGTTTACTAATTTCTCTCCCTCTAATGTTGGTTTAATATCTATCCCCTGTCTGGTCAATTCAACCATATCTACAATATGGCAATGTGTTTTGTTCTTGTGCAATCTCAAACCTCTCCCAATCATTTGTATCATCAACGATTTCGACATGGTCGGCCTTGCTAATATAAGTGAATCAATATTCGGCATATCAGTCCCTTCTGTAAAGACTTGAACATTACAAAGTACTGGGATTTGACCCAGTTTGAAGTCCTCAATTATGGCTGCTCTTTCAACTTTGGAGGTTTCACCTGTTACATATTGTGCGTTGATCCCATTGTTCTGGAATAAAGCACAAACATCAAAACAATGCTCAACTCCAACGCAAAATATCAATGTGCTTTTGCAATCCACATCCTCTTTCAATCGTAAATAGGCTAAAATTATCTTCTCATTGAAATCTATATCTTTCATAGCTGTATACAAACTTGCTGGGTCGTACTCATTTTTGACTGTTTTAACCTGACCTAGATTCAATTCCACTTTCACCTCACTAATTTTTGCATCAGCTAATTCTTTACTTCGAATCATGCTTCTTAATGACCTTTCATAAACAACTTCATCAAAAATATGACCCAAAGATTGTTTGTCGTGTCGCATGAGAGTGGCAGTAAATCCAATCACACTGATGGTCAGATCTGATTCCAACGCATTAAAATGGTTCAAGACTTTTCTATAAGTTATTGCTGGTGCGTGGTGACACTCGTCGATAATAATACTCTTGAATTCCATTGGATCAAACTTTTCAAATCTCCTTCTGTTGACTAAAGATGGCACTGATGCAACCACCACATCAGCATCTGGGGAAGTTCTTAATTTACGCATTTCCACATCCACCTTCAATCCTGGGTTCATTAAACGTATTTGCTTAGCTGCTTGGTCAATCAACTCTTCGGTATGAGCAAGTACAAGTACCTTGTTACCTCTTTCATTGCAAAGCGGCTTCAAGTAAGGAATCAAGTGGGAAAATATTACAGTCTTACCACCACCAGTAGCGATTACAACTGCCGGTTTTCTCACACCACTAGCAAGCTTTTCTAAAACTACCTTTACTGCCTTTTCTTGATAATCACGGAGTTGGATGGGTTTATTAGCATTGACTAAGATAGCCTCTAGACCAGGATGGAGCTTTTTTGGGACGATGGTTGTTACGTATTCATCCGGTGAAATTGGAATGGTCGCGTCACCGCTGAGTTGACATTTGATGGTGGACGAATGAAAGTGTCTTACTATCGTATATCGCGCTGTTCCCTGCTCTATCTGCTTGAATTTTAGTAGATATCTTTTTAGCATCAACCGTATAGTTCAACTTGTCTCATCGGTTGGAAATCGTGATCTGCAATGGGATCTGAATTTATAGTTTCGCGTTTTTGCCAGCTGCAAACAACTGTGTAACAAAATATTACTAACCTTAGCTTGTATAAATATCTACCCTACAACGTTTATACACATTGTGATGAAACAATTCTGAATCACCTTCTACTTGCTCGACATTGGTTCCATCTAGAGCTTCGACTTTTGGTCCAGTTATGCTCAACACAGCATATGTTCCATCTTCGCTATTAATTGATCTGCTTGGGCGAATAAACAGACCAGGATTGATCACAACAACATCATTAACCACCTTTGCAAATACTTTTAGTTCTGATGGCAATATCAAGACATCTGGAAGTGAATTTCCCAATTCGGTAAGTCCCAAATATGGCGTCTCTAATGAAGATCCACCAACACTCACCCCATTCAAGTTCTCTCCTGCTGCACCATTTGTAAGATGCGATATATCGTGCTCACTGGTTCTGGCTATGGACCCAGGAATGACAGGGTAGTATCGCCTTTGCTGAAATATATGATCAATGACCCTCTCAAACCTGTTTTTCGAAAGCTTTTCATCTTGTTTAAACACCTCTTTCAAGTCCTTGAAAAGATCAAGATTAGAAGATCCAATTAGGACTTCATTAACAGCAAAACTTGATGGGTTGGGGAAAACTTTGATATTTTTTGGTAACTGAAATTTCTTTCTATCGAATGAATCTTGCGGATACGAACAATGGTTGACACAACTATCCTTCAATGATGGGAATAAAACAACTTGGATTTTTGAGTCAACTTTTCTCAAAATGGGAGTGATTAATAACCTAAACACGTCATCAAGGTTCTTTGGTAGTTGATCTCTTGAAAAATTAAACCTACCTTCTTCGACATCTTTATTAGTCAAATCAATGAATGGACCGTTCAATATAACCACATTTGGTTGGATCTCATTGTTGATTTTCTCTACCAAGCCTTCCAATTTGGAGTATTGTAGTTTGTTCAGATTGGAATATGGACCAGATGCGACAACAATCTTGAGACCGTGTCCATCTTGCAACTGGTTATACTCTTCTAATTCGGATCTGCTTGATACTGGAGTTCCCAACTGTGGTAACGTCATTACTTCTTCCACCACAAATTGCTTTCCCGTTGGATTTCTTCCTTTCAAAACAACAATCTGGCCGGGGAAGAAAGAAAATCCAGCTAATTTGCTCAAACCAAGTGGGACTCTTTGACCAATACCGGACAACCTTGATGTCTCCAAGAACAAAGAATTGCTATTCAAAGTCTCACTATCATACATCGGTGAGTCAGGCACTATCCTCCCACAACATAAAATATCAAATTGTGAGCTCAAACACGGGTTGCCAAACTGTTGTTCAGTTTTATTGTATTCTTGGTACAACTGAGCTACGCTATCTATTTGATCGTCAAGTACATCAGCACTTTCAAGAAGTTTCATTTGCATGGTCCTAAACTTGAATTTCGCAGGATCAAAGTTTGCAGTCAACTTGATTGGATTGCTAGAACTTTCACTACTCAAATTATTGATAACTTCTAGTTCTGGATTCAATGTTTCCAATAAGGTATGCGAGCCTGTGGATGGCTTGATAGGGGACGTCGTAAAAGTATTGTTAGCACTTTCATAGTGGGCTGGTGACGACAATTCAGGTTCAGACAGATCAAACTTTCTCTTCTTTGTATGTGGTGTAGCGGGACTATTGTTATTGACAGCTCTTTTCGACAAAGGCTTCCTTCCAGAACCATCCTTCATTACGTGTACACTTTTTGGAGTCAATTTGTTGTTTGCCAATTTCTTCTGCAAATATTCATGAAATTGGATCAACGTTGTCATATTCAACTCTAAATCTTGTTGCACTTCTGCCACGTTGTAAGACTCCCATTCCAAAAATAAGTCTTCAAGATCAACATTGAATATTTGGATGAGCGAGCTCAACTTTTCGTACTCGTCGTCACCGAGTTTTGTAGATGGACCAAAAGTCTTGGCTACTTGGTTTATGAAGGTTTCAGTGGCCATTGCTGATACTTACTGTAGGTGTTGATTTTGTTTACAATGAATTTTGGAAAATTGAAAATAAATTGTCCTTTGAAGAAGACGCGTTTGTGAATTTGGTAGCAACTACTCATAATATACAATCATTATACAATCATTATACAATCATCTTTACGCTTTGTTATCGTCCCTCGAAGCCTCTTGATTGTTTGCGTCAGTGACTTCTGTAGCTTTGGTGTCTTTCGCCTCAGCTTTAGGCTCGTTTTCTTTTGATTCCCCTGATTCTTTGCGTTCCTCTTCCTCAGGAATCTTATCATCTTCAATGGCGCTTTCTGAAATGGTTTCCTTTTCAATAGATTCTGCGGATTCAGATCCATCGCCACCCTTTTTGCGATCAAAATTCTTACCTTTGTTTCCCTTTTGTTTTTTACCTTTATTATTTTCATTGAAACTATTACGTCTCTTGGTAACTTCGTTTTGACCAAATCTTTTACCACTTTCTCTCATTTCTTGGAACGTCAACAAAGACATTTTCTTTAATAAGTTCTTTTTATCCACATTTTGTGCTTCTTCTTTTGAAAGGATTCCTTGATCGTAGGAAATCTCCACATCTTTAATTAAGTATTGAGCATCTTCTTCATTAGTCAACTCAACGTCAACAACACCGAAAAACTCCTTCTTTGCTCTGCTTTTGATTCTACGTACGGAATTGATAACCTTTTCTTTGGGTAACTGTGGTGCAATATTCTCCTCGAACCATGTTTCAACTTGTTCCTGAGTTAAATCGTGGGGGAATCCTTCAATGTGTACAGTGTTTCTCTTTTTAGTGTTTTTGATTTCATTGAAGTCTTTCAATGGATCCTTCCTCTTAATCATATCATTATTAGCAGATAATTCCAACTTGTTACTTGATTTCAATGCTTCAATGACTTTTTCCTCTGGTCTGTACTGCTTCATTCTCCCAAATGTCAAGATTGTCTTTAATTCAACCCATCCATCATTTGCTTCGTAAATTTTCCATAAAAACTTGTCTTGTTGTAAATTGGAATCTGAAAAGTAGAATTCAACTTGTTTTCTAACTTTGTCTTCAAAGTCGTCCCCTTGGTAGACGAATTCAGTCATTTTTAGAGTTCTCCTTTGTGAAGTTGAACGTAGGACGTCGTGGTGCTTTAGTATGACAATTTTACAAATATTTTTTTTTTCCATTTTTCGATCATCTCTTCGCAGAGTAGAGTGGAATTGATTTGCCTTGCAATAGTGCTTGTCAAAGATACTATAAACTTGTGTAAAGAAGAAGCTTTATAAGAGAATGAAAGTTTTTCTCATTTAGGAATTAATTACGCTTGAATGTGGGTGTAGTCTTTATATATGATAGGTTCAATCTCAACACAAGATCCCCAATTTCAATTTTTCACTTTTTTTCACAAAATTCCACATCATCACATCATGAGATTGCTTTTAACTAAACCTGCAACCGTTTCCTTCGCAAGAGTACGCTTTCGCTCTATGTCGACATTATTTCCACAACCTACAGAAGCCAGAGCTCATGAGCTCGTGGAGAACTACAACAAGATACTCGCCAAAGTACACGCTTTAAACCCCAAAACCAGATTAGTTGCGGTTTCAAAATTCAAACCTTCATCAGATATAATGGCGTTATACTCCATTGGAGTACGACACTTTGGGGAAAACTACGTCCAGGAACTTGTCGCTAAATCAGAAGAGTTGCCCAAAGATATTTGTTGGCATTTTATTGGTGGTTTACAGCTGGGAAAATGTAAAGATCTTAGCAATAGAGTGACAAACTTATGGGCGGTTGAGACAGTGGATACTTTAAAGAAATGCAGACAATTGAATAATGCAAGAGAAAGAAAAGAAGGTGAGATTATTAACGTATACCTTCAAGTCAACACATCGGGTGAGGAACAAAAATCGGGATTCTTGGAAATGGGAGACCTAGAAGAAACGATTAAGTATATTCAAAGTGATGAATGTAAGAAATTGAATCTTATTGGATTGATGACAATAGGTTCCATTGCGGAGTCAAAATCTGATCACGAAGAGAATAACGACTTTAAGAAATTGGTTGAATGGAAGAAAATCTTGGACAAGAAGTACCAGTTGGACCTTGAATTAAGTATGGGAATGAGCAACGATTTCGAACAGGCTATTAGACAAGGTAGTTCGTGCGTCAGAGTTGGGTCATCCATTTTCGGTGCTAGACCGCCCAGATTGGAAAAGTAATGTAAATAGTTCTACATTGTATATGGATAAAAAAATGTTGGTCAAAAACTAAACAAAGCTATGACCTAAACAAAACTTATATCTTGTTCAACAACTTTTTCAACCCGGATCTTTTACGTTTGGGCTCCTTCTGTGAATCAGTTTCCGAAGCCTTGCTTGAACCTTCTTCATCATCTACAACATTCAGTTTCTCTCCGCCTTGAGATTTTGAAGATTTTGAGTCTTGGTTGGATCTCTTACTGGAAGACTTTTCTTTCTCAACTTGATTGTCCGCATTGCCGTTGTATTTGTCGTCTCCAGCTGCTAGGGCTTTTCTCTGTTCTGTAGCAGGTGCGCTGCTATTTTTGATTCCTGATTTGTTTTCCTTTGCTGGTACAGGATCAGTATCAAATTGTTGTTGACGCTCTTTCTCCTTCTCCTCTTTCGTAGAAGGAGCAGCGGCAGCAGTTGCAAGACCAGCTCCCCCAGGAGCACGAGCACCTGCTTTTGCGGCATTTTTAGAGTGAGTTGTGTACTTGTTTGTATCAACTGTTGCAGATTTGTCATTAGGAGCGGGTGGGATCTGTGAGGAACCTTGAAGTAACTCATTGGTATGTGTAGTGTCGTCAGTGTTAGCATCCTTTTCAGTGTTGCCATCACCAACATGTGTATTGTCATCAATGGTACTGTAGTGTGTTTTGCTATTTGGACCTGATTTGGCTTCAATGATAGAGTCATTTGCTTCCTTGTCTTTTTTTAATTTGTCATACTCCGCAGCCGATGCAGTAGCACTAGGATCTTCCAATTTTCTCTTTTCTAACTTAGCCAATTCCGCTTGTCTTTCTCTCAAGAGTCTTTCCTTTTCTGCAATTAAACGTGCTTGCTCTGAGCGAGAGTGAACGCTAGTCTCAGCTGCTTGAGTCGAGGTGGCGTAGCCTTGTTTCTTTGAAGGAATTTTCTCTGCAGCTACATCGGCGACAGGCTCAACTGCGCTGGGTGGAGTGAATTCCAAAGTTGACTCGACAGTGAAATCATTCCATGCTGGTACATTTGCCACCTTAATTGTGGGTTTGACATGTTTAGAATAATGATCGTGTCTCAATTTGATATCATTGTCAACAAAGTCGTTTTCCCATTCAACGTCGCTCTTGAACAATTCACTCAAATTGTACAAAATATAACTCAAGAATAAGAATGCATGTTCGGTGAATAGCATTAATAAAACTAACTTGGCTGACGATGAAATGTTAACACTAGCATTATCCAATGCAAATTGACCCATTGTCTTTGGGGGAGCAGTGCCGTGACGGTAAAATGCAGTAACCACTGGTGATACAATTGATCCTAACCAAGTTAACAAAAACAAAGCCCAGTTCCACGGATGAATAGAGTCGACTCTCTTTGGAACTGGTGGTTTGAAGTAGTTTCCATTGAATAGTTTAAAGTGATCTAATTTGAAGAAAATGACAGCAAAGATCAATGATACCAAAGGTGCCAATGGCCACACAGGTCCAAACAATATCAAATAACCGTATTGCAACACCACACTTCTAAAATCGTCATCAACAACGTATTCAGGTAAATCTAAAGAAATTCTGACATTTTGTAACCAGCGAGCCTCATATGGGTCATCGGCACTAGTTTGTAATTGTGGCTTCTGTTGAATTTTAGTTTGGTATAACTTGACTGCTTTTGTGATTAACAATGGTAATACATATTTCAAAAACGCTTGCAAGATTTGGTTGGTGACGATAAAGTAAAAGAATTGTGCATTCAATCTACCTTGGTTAATCTTAAATTCCTTCTGGGACTTTAATTTGGTTAAATATTTAGCATAGAACCTATTTTCACCAACATAAGTTGAAATTGTGGTTTGAATATCACCTAAGTGAGGGCCGACCAAATGAGCAAACGGTAAGTACAAAAATGAAGTAATAAGCAATGGTGCATAACTAGTCAAAAAGTTTAAAACGTATGTCTTGATCAAAACTGATTGGTTTTCACTGATTTGAGTATCATGTCCTTCCAATTTGATTACAGCACTTGTGACAAGGTTGTATACAATGGTCAAGATTGGGACAAATACAGAGATCAAAATTGTAGGCAACAAGGTCAAATATGACTTTCCTGGTCCATCATAGAGATCAGTCAAGAAGATTTCAATAAAAAAACAGCCCAATTGGTAACTGATTAAAACAACAGCAAATCCCAAAGCAATGGGAATAAAAAATAGTTGTTTAACGAATCTCAATCCTTCCGTATTATTCTTGTGTAAGTAGTTTGATTGAGGCTCAAATCTTTCATTAATTTCGGCCAATTCCAAACTGTGTTCCTCAACAAGGTGGGAATTCTGAACTCCCCATAAATTAACCAAGTATTGTTGCTTTCTGTGCCAAAATGCCAAGAAGAAAGTACCCCAAAGTAAATTGATAAAAGTATAGCCCAATGAATAAGCTCCTGACTTTTTAAAGTACTGGAATACACCCAATATTGACAAACCAAATAGCCAATAAATATAATACTTGTAAAATTCAAAATAGAGAGCAATTTGCACACCATATGTTCTCTTGATTTGGTTGGCTGACAATTCAGGCCTGGTGAAAGTGTCTTTCAAATCTTCAACAATTCTACTCTCATCAAAAGCACTAGTGATAGGAACAATATTGACAACTTCCTGGTAAGGCGCTTGTCCTGGTACAATTCCACACCCTCCAAGCTTCTTGTTGCTAGTCAAGTATTGATAAATAATTCTAAATCTTGAGCTCAATTCATCATCTTTTGCGGTGACACCAAACTCATAATTTTTGATCAAGTCTTTCTCAGCCTCTTCGATGAATTTGTAAGGCGATAATTTGATAAAGATCAACAAGTGCGAGGGATCACCTGGTCTGATGGCTGCTGCAAACCCTTTGTCATATAGATACTCGACAAATGTATACAAAGCCTTTTCGGTTTGTGAGTTTACCTTTTTTGTCTTTTCGTCAATTGGATAATTGTATGAAATGTAGAAATCAGGATCCAATTCTTGAATTGGTTGTGGCATGGCGTGTAATGTATCCTTTTCCTCGGTTTCAGTCAAACGTTTTCAATTTACTTTATCAGCAATGGCTAAACTAACTCAATTGGATAAGGATTCACTAATCAATTGATTGAAGATGATGAACGCTTCTTGTGTATATTGGAAAAAGAAAAGAGCAACCGTTTTATATACCGTAGTGAAATTTCAAAACCCAGAGCAGTTTTTAGCAATTGAACAAAAAAACAATAGAGTTATTTGATGATGCAATTTTGTGTGAAGGGTAATTCTCTTTGTGTGATTTGAACTTTATATGAATTGGAACTCACACAACGTACGATTGCAAATTTCAAAGTACCTGTTTCTTAAACCTTGTAAAGCAAAAATAAGCACATATCTGGCTTACGCTAGTGACTTGCTGTGAATTGAGTACACAGAAGTATGGCGAACAAAAACGAATCATGCCGGGGTTATTGAGATTTCTCGTCAACGCTTCTGCTTCTAAGAATGTGTTTCAATCAATCCTTTGGAGCTAGAAATCCACTTGGGATAGATCTCTCGATAAGTGTGGTGGTCATTCACAGTGATCCATAGAGTCATCCTATTTTTGTTGGCGGAGTTTAATTGTCGTGAAATATCTATGACATTATCATTGTTGCGACATTAATTGTGTTTTTGTTTGCTATTTCAATCCTTTTCTTTTCTTTTGTGCCTCGGCATTTCTCAATCTAAGGAAGTGTGGCGTGTATTGCACAATTTCAATTCAAATGTGTGACCTCCTTATATTAACTTTTATGCAAACAACTTAAATTCTTCCCTTGACACACCACAATTTCTTCCACACATCAATCCATCAATCAATCAATCATAGGTTCATAATAGTCCAGAGTATTTACATAAGTGAGGAAAGAAGAAGTCTGATCATGCCTTGACTCTATAATTAGAGAATCAACCACGTTTAATCAATCGGTAAGTATGTTATCATTCACTCCCCCTTTCGCCCCCTTCATTAATAGGTAGGTACCAAAAGCATAGAAGTCCATATTGTGTATTCATCACTATTTAATGCTATCAAACTTTCACATAGTCCCTTCAAGCATTACAAGTTTCCTCCAAGTTATATTGCGCTATGAATTCTTCATTCAAAGAGCGGGCCCCCAACCTGCGAAACCCCCCTAGTATCCCACTCAAAAGTTGTTTTTTATTGGTTTTTTGATGGTTTTTTTTTTCCTTTTTTGAGCAAGTTCAGTTGTTATCTGATATTCATGTTCGTTTTATTGGTTAACTTAAACTTTTTTAGGTTTTTCTTTCCACAATTTTCTTTCTCCATATTCATCTGGTTTTTCTAATGTATGCCACTAATACTACCCATAACCCCCGAATCAAAAAGGAAAAGAAAAAGAAAAAAGAAAAAAATTATAAAAAAGAACTTGATCCACCACAGTAATTTTTCACTTGCATTTTGTTGTCAATGTCAGCTTCTCAGTTTTCCCTTTGTATTACTAACCTGACTTTTACTTTAGATGCTGCCACTTTGCGAAAATTTTGTGCTTTAAACAGTGCTGCTTTCTATTATGGCAGACTTCTTTCTCATTTAATTCTGGTCTAGGATGGAATTGTGATTGATTTACTAACAAATGGATCTAGGTGTTATATAGTGTAAATACAATTAGATTATAATCTCAATTGGAATTTGTGCGATTTAATTCGAAACTACCAATCTACATACAGTCTGGACACTGGTCTGAATACTCTTATTCTGCCACTCTTGAACTCACCGATCTTGTATGATTCCTTCTTTACATGTCCTGAGGCATCTTGTTCTACAACTTTGAATTTCTCCTTCTTTGGATCAAAATCATAAATCACTGCAGCAAATGTACTATTGTCCAGTCCATCACCAACAGTTACAGATTTACTACCAATGATTCCCTTGTGGGTACTGAATTTCCCATTCTTGATCCATAAAATATCACCAGCTTTAATGTCATCAATTTTAGAAACATTAGAATTGTTGAAGTTCTTATAAATTGTAACACCATAGGATTTGTTGCCAATTGGTGGTAACAATTTGGATTTCAACTGAGGACTTTGAAATACGTGTGAGACCAAATTACTATCCAATTTCGATCCAAGATAGTGAGCAGCTGTATTAACAATTTCTCCACCAAATTCACGATGATTATTTTCCAAATGGTCTTTACGAATAGCTGGATAAGATTTCGTAAATTGGTTGGCCAAACGTATCGTATTTCTAGGGTCACTTTCTTCAAACTCCAATTCAAAAATCAATTGTGACAAATCATAGAATAGAACATAGTAGTCACGATAAACAGTAGCTCTACCGCCACGTTTATGAATTTTATTGGTGTCAACTTCGTAGATCAACTCAACGCCAATCTTTGTAACCAATGATTCCGGCAACTCATTTTTTAACCACCAAGTAGATGTTGATTTGATATTGGCAATTTCAAACTCCAATTGCTCCAAGGTGATCTCTGCTTGATTTCGATCCCCTCCACTTCCCTTGAGTGATCTAGATCTTGACATTGAGTCAGTTGATTTCCTGCCTGGAACCGAACCTACAGAAGCACCAGTCGAAGTCTGCATCAAAGGGGGAACTTCAGTCGTTGCTCGTTTTGGAGGCTCGCCGAATGGAATTGAAGGAGGTGGACCTGCTCCAGGTACCGGCGGTGGGGGGATACTTCCAGGAATAGGGGGGGGAGGTACGTTTCCTGGAATTGGTGGAGGTGCGCTTCTAGGGTGAGAACGAGATTCATTTGAAGAGGCAACAGTATGAGCTTTTTGCGGTGCAAAGTGGTGTGGTGGCTCCTCGACTAACTCAAAAGCATTATTGTCGTCCTCATCCTCCGAGCTACTATCAATTAAATGGTTCCTTTCTTTCTCACCTGCCAACAACGATGGGGAAGTGGGAATATGAGGTTGTTGCGGAGATGTTGAAGAAGGGGGAGGAGGGGGAGCGGGGTGGGATCTTCGACGCTCAGCTTTCGCTTCCTGGTCCACAGGATTAGGCATAGCCCCTGGAATTGGCGGCATTGGGGGAAGTGGCCTTGCTCTATCTGTACTTTTCTGGGAACCGTGCCTTTGGGGAATAGGTGGAACTGTTTGGGTTTCTGGCTGCCCATGAGAATCAGATGGGAGGGGTACCCTCACACCATGACCCTCTGGCTCGCTAAATTCAGTTTCATGACGTTGTTCAATATTATCCACTCCGCCCAATCCATGATCTTGCGGTTTGGACAAATCTGATAAATCCTCATCAGCTTCATAACCAGTACCTTCACCTTCAAATGGACGGTGCTTTTGAAGTGTGATTGTATTAGCATGCTCCTCAGTGGTACTATCATGTGCTCTTTCGTGATTATCATGCACTTGCTTATCAATATCTTTCTGTGTTATGAACTCCGCTTGATCTGAATCTGTTGGCTCATCGTCTTCAGCCATTGAAGAGCTTTCGTGGCTCACCTTTGTCAAGTCGTGCTCTGAAACCTCTGGACGTGAGACTGGTATTGTTGGATGGGCATCAGCTGCGAGACCCAATGTTGGGGCAGGAGCTTGTTGTACTGTATCAGGTCCCGGAACCAAAGGTGCAGACACGGGTACTGGAGGAGATGCTGGTACATGGGGGGCAGTGGATTCCACATCTTTCGCTGAGCTTCTTCTCTTAGCATTCAATGAGTCAGTCGCATCAACTTCTTTTTGAGCAGCTTTTGACTTCTTCGTTGCTTCTCCTGTTCCTGGTGCACCAAATGGTGTCGCCATTCCCATCATACCGAACATGTTCCTTCCTCCAGAGATTTTTGCCATTCTCTCAACAAGTCTTCGACGCTTCAACTCTTCGTCATCCTCCTCCTCTCCTTCTTCTTCACCTTCATCTTTCTCTGAATCGTTTTCCTCTTCAGCTGGTGCGTTATGCCCCACAGCCCCTGTTGATTCATCTGCAGCAACTTCGTCGTCATCATTTTGAGCGATATCTTCGTCTTCATTATGCGCATGAATGTTCTCACTAGCTCCGTCATGTTGAACCAATGGGCTCGAGTGGTGCTCACCACCAGGACCTGAATCCTCGATATTTTCAGGAACCTCCTGAGACACAATCTTTTGTTCTCCGCTCTTCTGTTCCCTCAATTGTTTTATCCTTTCTTTCTCCTCAGCTTGTTTCTTCTTCCTCTCCTCTTTTCTTTTCAATGCAGCAGCTTCACGTTCTGCTTCTTCTTGTTGCTTCTTTTGAAGCAAAGCGATACGCTCCTTCAAAGACACTTTAGGTCCAGAATCTTCTTCTTCAGCATGCTCGCCCTGAGGTGTACTCTTTACGACATCTTCCAGATGTTTAGTTTCATGAACCGGATGAGCAACTAAATTTGATTCATCCCTTGGCTGAATCTTGGGTACGTAGGTGGACGTGGGAGCAGCTACAAATTGCTTTTTGATACTATATGGATCCTTGGGCTTGGAGGGGAAAGCCTGAGGGAGTGGAACTTTAGCTGTAGGACTCTGTTTAGTCAAAGGTTGCAGTGATTCCGAATGTGGAGGAGGGGAATGTATCGCTTCACTTATTTCACCCTTATTCTCAACATGATGGACGGACACATTTTCAGCTGGCGGTGAATTTACCTTAGCTGGCCCCTTGACTTCATTTTCTGGTTCATGCTTTTTGGTTGGTCTATTCAGTGCGGGAACGGCGGGAGCAACCAACACTTCAACAAAATTCTTGGGAAACATTCCTGATCTATCATTGTATTCGCCTGAATACCATTCATCATTTTCAATTGATGTGATAGTAATAATTTGGCCTGCATCGAAATTTAAATCATCCTCGTAATCGGATTTGTAGTCGAAGATTGCTTTCACTTTAAATGGGACGTCGGGTTCGGACATTGTTTAATATGTGATTTCGCGACACAATTGACTGACTACTTTAAACTGTAGATGTGTAATATTGATCAGATATTGCAATTGGTGTGTACAGAATCTGTTAAATTGAGTATACACTAAAGGGGTTGATTGTTTAAAGATAAAGTGATCATACGAAAGTGACAGAGAAATTGCGGATCCGTCATTTTTTTGAATGTTTTGGTTTTGTCACTCAAAAAATTGGAAATAGGAGATAAATTGAAACGATGAAGTCACATTTTGTCATTGAAGAGATTAATCACATTCTTTGTCTGGACTAAACTCCTTTCCTACAAATGTCCTTGAAAACTAATGGGTTCAGACCACATACGTCTTTGACGAAACCCACAACGCCCACAAACTCTTCTACAATTCAGATATCGGGACAAACCCTAGCGTCATCCCACCCCACAAAGCTATTTAATTACCATCATGAGACATCTATTACTTCACTAGATTTTGACGATACTGGTCAGTATCTCATCTCATCTGGTGTAGACAAATCCATACAATTATACGATTGTCACAAGGGAGTTCACTTTAAAGACATACAGTCCCAAAAATACGGAGCTCATTCTGCTAGGTTTACTCACGAAGAACTCAATTGTTTGTACGCATCAACTCCCGATGCACTGGACATTGGCGATGGTAAAGGAGACGATACTATCAGATATCTTTCTTTATCAAGCAATCAATACATTCGCTACTTTAAAGGTCACAAAGCTCAAGTTTCAAATATTCAAGTAAACCCAGTGCACAATACATTTACCAGCTCAAGTTATGATGGAACTGTCAAATTTTGGGATTTGAAAACCTCGTCTGCCACTGGTAGTATCACCATGGGCCAAAATTCTGTAATTGGATTTGACCCACAAGGAATAGTTGTTGCAATTGGAAAGTACCCACTTGGCGAATCCCGAAGTGGCACTGTGGGTTTGTATGATTTGAAGACCTTTGATAAGGGGCCATTTTCCGAAGTTACCATTCCTTGTTTACAGAATCAGTTATGGAACAAATTGGAATTTTCAAATAATGGTAGACTTATATTAATCTCAACAGATTCACGTGAACATTACATCTTGGATGCCTTTCTGGGAAAACTATTGGCAATTGTGAGATTGTCGTATAGAAACGACCCGCAGTGGATGTCAACAGAATATCCATATGATGGCTGCTGTTCCTTCACCCCTTGTGGAAAATTCTTGTTAATTGGTAGTCCCAAATCAATAGTCCACATATTTGAGCTAAGCGACTTAAGACATGACACTGAACGCCCCGTGATTCTATCAAGATCCAACGACATACTAAAGACCAATCAAATTCCCAAGATTATTGCTTTCAATCCAAAGTTATTTATTCTTGCAACTGCTGATACTACAGTAAAATTGTGGCAACCCGAAAATCAAACCTGAAAAAAAAAATAGTTTGTACATAGATTAACTTAGAGTAATAGAGATGATACATGAGCTCTATCCAAGCACTTTTGAATAGACTGACTTCTAACACACGCATTGTTGCAAGATGCAACATAATAAAGACACCTTCAGGAGCTTTACAAGCTGCTCCTACTATTGCCAAATCAAGATATGATTCCGTGAAGGTTCAACCCATACGTATTCCCAACCAGCAGCTCAAAATACGACACCCTTTTCAAACACTGGCATTTCCAAAGGATCGTTCACAAATCAGAGGGGTCGATAATATAGTACACCAATTGTTACAAAGACAGTACAAATTAAAGACGTTCCCACCAATCGTGAGAAATCGGTTCTTATCAGTGCAGTTATTTCCTCGAGATCATATCTTTTCCAATTTCAGAAAGTCAAATGTGTCACTTGTTTTCAACATGCATCAGATACCTATGTTGAATGACAAGCCCTTGGAGATTGGATTTAAAAGCCGACGCAAATATAAAGATCTACAATTTTTCAACAGTAAACCGCTGCCAATGCAATCTGCGTGTGGAAGATCCAAATCAAAGAAACAGCTTAGAGAGTTATTTGCTCAAACCTTGCAAAATTTTACGAATCATCAGAAAAGGGACCGCTTGTTTGGAATTTTTGTTTTTCATGTTGCCAAGGTGCCTGTAAATAAAGAGCAAGAGGATGTTGTATTAAAAGATTTAAAAAATATGTGCTTCTCTTTATTGGAGAAAGAGCAAGTATGGAATGATTTGAAGAGAGTGTTTAACAAGTCAAAAAAGCCTTCGCCACAACAGCTAAAACATATACAATACAGCTATGGAGTTAAAGATCTTGACAACAAAAGGATTAGATTTCCTTTTTTGAATAAAGGGGCTTTGAAATTCAGTTTCAAAAAGTCTGGGGAGACAGGTTAGCATATTCGGGCCCACGCAGGAAGATCAGTTTCAAAGCAATTGTCTTCATACTTGAAACTAAATGCATGTAAATAAATTGACGAATTTACCACATAATCTTCTTCAAACAATGGTCTTTCACATTCGGAGCAGACTGCCGACTTACGCGATTTCAAATCAACCGAGTGTGCACGTTTAAGCTCCATGAATTGTTCTTTGATACTAGAATCAGAATTCCAGTTGATTACTTTCAACAAATTGAGTGTATTTGAAGCACTTTGTTGACTTCCCGGAGATGACGTTGTTCGAAATTCAGGGTAGGCTTGAAACAACTTTTCATACAAAGCAGCCTCCAATTTTGACTTTGCAAAATACGTTTTCGATGTTTCACTAGGGTTATAAAAGTGATCATTAGATATTGGATATCCCAAATTTCGCAAATGAATTCTAATTTGATGAAATTTTCCCGAAATCGGCTGGCACTTGACGATACTTTCGTTGAGTTCTTTACTATAGTGTATTCTTTGAAATATTGTCGCTGTATCTGCTTGTACATTTTCTAAATCACCAGGTTGTAAATAACCATTCATATTCACTGCAAATATGGGGCACTTGTAAACATGTTTGCCAGAGGGAAATTCACCTTTCACTCTCGCCAAATACACTTTCTTTACTCTATTCTTTTTAGCCTGGAGTAGATTCAGGAATTTAATTGCGGAATCTCTACTTTTGCATAAAATGAGAACTCCACTTGTCACTTTATCTAAGCGATGGCATGTCCAAATTGAATCAAATCCGTACATCTCCTTCACAATCTCCGAAAGACTATTGTGCAGGTAATTTCCTGAAGGATGGGTCGGTACGCCAGAGGGCTTGTTCACAACTATGATTTCCTCGTCTTCATAAAGAATTGGAATCTTCTCTTGCCAAGGTATAGCTGGTTCATGTTTGTGTTTGAAATGGTGCACTACGTCTTTAGTCTCTACTATCCTCAGCGATAGAACGTCCAAGCCTATTAGCAGTTCACTCGGTAAAGACGTTCCAACATTATTAACTACATATAGCTTGCCTTTTTGTATGTCGTTGATGACTCCATCTAATGGCTCACCAAAGTCGTTAATATACGTCTCAATCAAGGTACGTCCAACCCATCTTTGCTTTGCGTGTGTTTGGTAGTTCATATAGT
Source organism: Candida orthopsilosis Co 90-125 (assembly GCF_000315875.1). Taxonomy (NCBI): domain Eukaryota; kingdom Fungi; phylum Ascomycota; class Pichiomycetes; order Serinales; family Debaryomycetaceae; genus Lodderomyces; species Lodderomyces orthopsilosis. The sequence goes on from NC_018292.1 coordinate 1,784,220, forward strand.
ACGGTAGTACCTTCCGTAGACCATTTTCAAATACATATTTTGGCATGAATGTCGTGGAGTTGGAGAAACTCAGTCTGCGATGTGATGGAGAAATAACGCGAATTCGAAAGTTCTTCTATTTAGCGGAAAATTGTTGCAAGTGAATGAGATGCTAACTAGAGCAGTTAGACCTTGTCATGTAAAGACAAGGCAGAGTTACTAAAATACATAAAAAGTATTTTGTAAAAGAATTCACGGATATAAGGAGGTAAATATTCAAACAAATATTACTTTTTAAATTAAACTTAAAAACCTATAGAGAATTGAAATGGTATGAGTCAACGTCAATAAAATGCCCTTCTCACTATGGCAATACATTTGCTTTCTCCCAACCGATAATATTACCAGCGGGGTCATACTCACAAACAATGTACAAGCCCCATCCGGTACTCGTACAATCTTTATACGCACAACCAACTTTCGTAGACCCTTTCCAAACAACTTGAGTAAAGTGATTATATTCATTGGCAGCAGTATAATTATAGGTTTCTCCCTCGTCGTACCAAGCTTTAACAGCACTTGGCCCATCCTTGAAACCAGCGGCCAAGTTCTCGCCATATTGACCATGGGTATGTGTCAATACACCTGAGCAATCGTAGTTGTCGGCATTATTCTTGGCGTAGTTGTAGGTATCAACATCCCATGCCAAATCTCCAGCTTGATGTTGTGCTCTGTATTGGTTGTGAGCATCCAAGATGTCACTGGCAAAGGAAGCATCAACATCATCTGAATCGGCAATGGCAGCATAAATGTCCGATGATGATGATGAGGATGATGATGATGATGATGATGATGATGATGGTAATGCTGAGGATGTGGAGAAGATGGATGGTTGTGATTGGGATGACGAAGCTGTGAAACCAAGTCCGGCTGAACTTGTTGATGGGGTAACCGTATTGGCAGATGTTGCTACTGGTGTAGCTGATGATGAGGAGTCAGATGATCCTGAAAGTAAATCAGATAATCTATTCCAAAAGCTTGATCCACTTGAGCTACTTGAAGTTGAGCTTGTTGATGCGGTCGATGCAGTTGAATCTGAATTTCCAAATAAACCGCTCAAAAAGCTTGAAAACGAAGACCCACTTGAAGATCCAGATGATGAGTCACTAGAGCTAGATGAATCTGCCGAGGATGATTGAAGATTATTCAACAAATCGTTCCAAAACCCCGAGGAAGTGGTGGTAGCAGCTGCAGTGGTTGCTGCCGCCGTGGTTGCTGCTAAGTCAACATTTGATGCTGCTGTAGCTGCTTGGTTAAGAGTGTTTGCACCAGCGGTACTTGTTTGTAAAGATGTGTCTCCAGATGTGACTGTTTGAATAACTGTGACAACAGCTGGTGCTGGTGCTGCTTGTAAAAGGTTGGCACAATAGCACAACAAGATGATTTGAAGCTGGTTGGCAAGCATTGTTTCTTGTAGTGGGATCGCAGTAGTTTTCTTCGCTAACTATTTCAAACGGCATCCTTATAGGGTTTTATACTACTCGATGAACTATATACAATATTATGGAATTATGAAAAAAATTGTTGCAAAATACAATTTACATTCCCGATTAGGAAATCTTTTTTTTGACTAAATGGGCAAAAAATAAACTTAGTTGCACAAAAATCAAATGACTGAGCCCACGTCAAGAAAAGCGATCCCTACAAGTTTGTTGGAATTGTAAACATTCTAAAGTAATATCTAATGTAAAGTGGGGATATGCCTGTCGGGCGTAAAGAAAAGAATTAGCTCTCTTGCATGTGTTTTACGGTATTGGGTATTTTTTAGAAGGCTTTTTGGAGATTTGTATACACGTTGATAACCCACTCTTTGAAATCACAATAGAAAGGTCGGGGACAATGATGTAAGGCAATCTTAACCCTCGATGCTTGAAACAGACCCGCAACGATCTTAAAGTCTAGATTTGAAAAGTTTTTCTTTCCGTCAAGTGTTGCACATTCTCTACAAAATTAGTGAAAAAATACAGGTAATATATCGGGCAATGATTTTTTAGTTGTATTTACCTACAAAAATCTCCTTCATGGCAGAGGAAATTATATCCGCTACCCCACCACCTGTACATCGTACAATTATTTTCAAATCTTTTCCTTCTATATCCAAACCTAGTAACTTGACTAGCACACCATAATTCGATTTCTGTGTGTGGATAATTCCTGCACCAATCACATTGATCCCATGGTCTGATTCAGTAAGTACCGTAAATCCTATTCTGGACAAGGAGCGACAGATTTGCGCTGCATCATGTCTGTGTGATAAATGGACAACAACCATACTCTCGCCCTTTTCGAGTCCCAAATGCTCCTCTATTTGACCCCATCTTTTCTCAAACTCGTCGATGCCACGAATTGGTGCCGATGTTAGGGTCTTTATAAGCTGAACTGGAAACTTCAAGTTCAACTGATTAAAAGAGCCACCGCACATAAAAGTGAGGGAAATGATTGGATCCTCGTGATTTTCAACAACCCCTCTCACTTTGACACTGATATCCATGCGACCACGATCTGCTATTGTGGATTCGGGCAAATGTGTAATACTGAGTAAATAATTAGGATCTTCTTTCTTTGCCATTGTGTCAAGTTTAAGAACATTAAATCCAGTTATTGTCTCACCCACGGTCTTGGAAGCATTGTTTATAATCGTGAATTGGATTACAAACTCGTTATTACTTTTCACCAATCTGTAGGTTATTTTGATGAGGTTGTTTTCGTAGAATATGCCTGCATCAAAATGAAGCATTCTGTGGAACCCAGAATACCAATTGTTAGTGAGGGCATTGTCCTTGGCACCTTCTCCTGTTGCAACATTGCCATTCTCTGGTTTTGTTTTGATGTTCCGCGCCAAGACTCTTGATTTGGATCTACTAACTCCGGGTCTATTGGGTAACACTCCAAGTCTCTTTAGCAAAGGACTTTCTTGTTGATTGAACGCAGGTACTGGTTTTATTACAGTTTTGGCTAACCTGAAGTCGGAATGAACTGTGGACAATTTCAAGTACTCGTACGCCCTACCCTGGATCTCTAAGTCCAAAGATTGAGTTTCCACTTCAAACAAATCAACAATCTCGGGAACAAAATCAGCTTCTGGAAACTTGACAAGAAACTTGAGAAAAGAACTCAACAACATTGCTCTAGTGGAGATTGATACACCAAAGTACGCATCATAAAGCAAACGAAATTGCACGCCTACGTTGGTCTCGTTAAGATCATTTACCTCGTGACCAAACTCTCCCAATACAAAAGCTGCCACTTTGATTAAATATTCCGACACGGGAGATTGTGAATTCCCAAATGGCTTTTTCATCAAATTAATAATCATCTTTGCCGTTTTCTTATGCAAATCGTCATTGTTGACTACTATTTGTACAATCCTTTCCCATACTTCATTGCTAATAAACCCAACACCGTTGGCGTTTGAGCCTCCTCCAATGGAAAGCAACTTGAGCATTGTTGTAACATACCACGTGGAGTCAGTTGCAAATCTTTCTGCCAAAATCGCAATCTTTATAGCCAACTCTTGTTTCATCTGTTGATCAGCATGGGGGAAATATAGTAATAACTCGTTCAAAATCACCGAATAAGTGTCGTCATTACAAATCGTATAAAGCAAATCCAATGTTTTCCTTCGTACCGATATATCCTTATCCTTGAGCAAGTTGACAAAAATTGGCAAAATCTCCCCAAATTTGTCCTTTGTTGACAAGTAAGGTGACTCCAGTCTAGCTGTTAGTTTTATCAACGCGTCGAGAGCCAAATACCTGGTGTTTGTATCATTTGAAACAATGAGGTTCAAAAGCGCATTAGATGCACCGGCAATAGCTTCAGGAGATGCTTCTAAAAATACCGCCAATGATACTGCTTGAAACAAGATGGAGCTTCGCGAGTTTCTATTGGGTAAACCCTTGATGTGGTGCGATGCATTTTGGATAGATTTAGATACAACTTGACGAAGTTGATTCAAGGTGACGCTATCAATCTGATCTGCCGAGAATTGAGTCTCACCACTACCTGTAGACACAAGAAAATTGTTTTCAACAAATTGTAATAACTTTACTGTAAGCCAGGGGGCAGGTGTGTTGTAGTAGTAGTATTCTGAGGGGCATTCATCCAAGACAGTTAATGAGTAAAGTCTCTGAGTTACCGATGGAAGAACTGACCTCACAAGTAGTGGTTTTATTGTCAAAATAAAGTCGAGTAATGGCACACTGGCAGTCACAACTCCGATATCAGACGACTCCTCTACTATTTTCAACAAACGAGGTATCCAGTTGCTGTTCTTTATGATCACATCGGGATACAACTGAAGTAGTGATTTCAAAGTTATCAATGCTTTTTGTTTTACAACAGGTTTTTGTAATGGCGAAGTTGCTGAAGCAAAGACGACGTCAATAAGTTCCATCCATTGAATCGCGTTTCCGTCGCCGTCAAATATCGTGGTGTCTGACGCAGTAAAACATGTTGCAATCATCTGTATTGCCAAACAGTTTACCTCCTCGTCCGAAGACCGTAGATCCTGTACAAGATATGGATGAGTGATTTCTAAAATATGATTCAAGTGTTCTTTGGATGTATACAACGAAATGCTGTTGGGACTCTCATTGTTCAAAAGTACCGACACTGCAAGATAGCCCAACTTTTTATCGCTAAAAATGCTGGACTTGATCAACTCGATGGATTCGTTCAACCCAAAGTTAACCAATTCGGAATATCCCAGGATAAATATATAGATCAATTTACAAATATACTTTTTCTTTTGATAATTGTTCAACGATGTGGTGGATTGAAATTTGTTTTGTATAGTATTTGCTTCCGTACGGATTTTCTTGTATTCCTCCTCCTGGTCTTTAGAATTCCTCAAGTCTACGATGAATTGATGTAGACCCTTCATTTGGTTCTTTTGCAGAAGCTTGTCTTGTGGTTTCATGGTGGGTATGTCTGCTGTCCCAAGGAGTTTAATCTTTATTCAAATCAAAAGATCTTTGGATGTCGCGGATTCCCTCAATCACACATTTTTGTAACACAAACTATAACTCCTTCCAGGGAAAATGGCACAACACAGCTCATGAATCGAACTAAGATGGCCTCCCGCAATGTGCGCTCAAATAATCGTGCTACGGATAATAAAGGGTATCAAGGTGCAAAGCAAAAACGGATGTTCGTCGGTGTTGGCATGCATACGATCTATACTACTCTTTACATTCGTCTTGTTAGATCGAGGTTATGCTTCCGACAAAAAAGAACATTTTCACGTCCATAAGTGGATGAGTAGGAGCTGCTCTTGCAGGTTACAGCTACACTTCAACGTGTCGTCGGCGTATCTCACGACAAATGAAAACTGTACAGTGTTTGGTCTTACATTTGCAACACAAGAACAAAATTGCATACCTATCCTGCATTCAGTAAGGATTTCACGCCTTAAACCAGATGCTCTTACATTCTTACATTCTTACTTGTGGTAATCAGTATTTAGTATACAAGACAACTCTATGCATGGTTGCAAAATGAGGTTTGGTATTTTTATGGTCGTGTATTTAGATCAATATATAAAGATTGTAAATTTTCATTGGTTGAGAGAAATTCAAAATAAAAATCGGTTTAACATCAACAACGTTGTAGCGCTAACAAAAATCTAAAGAAAAAATTGTATGAGAACAGACAATTTTCAACGCTTCGTTTAACTATTCACTCAATTTATATCAACAATGTCATCCGTTGCACAACAAGCTGCCAAGAAGGTTGATTTCGCTAAACTCATCAAGAGTTTGGGATTGACTGGCTCAACTGCAGCATCATTGACCGCTTTCAAAAAGAGACACGAAGAGGCAAAGAAACAATTTATAGATTTGTCAAGTCAATCTACTGAAGTTGATTTCAACCGTTACAGACAAATCTTGAAAAACTCAAAAGTTGTTGATGAGATTGAAAAAGCAGTCACCTCATTCAAACCAGTCACCATTGATGTTTCCAAGAACTTGAAGAATATTGAAATTTTTGAACAAAAGGCTGTTGAAAATGCTCAATTGACTGAAAAATCTGTTACTAAAGAGATTGCTGAATTGAAAGCCACCTTGAAGGATATTGAAAGTGCAAGACCATTTGACCAATTGACCGTTGACGATGTAGCTAAAGTAAGACCAGACTTGGACGAAAAGACCGCTTATATGGTTAAGAACGGTAAATGGGTTGTTCCAGGATATAGAGAAAAATTTGGTGACTTGGCTGCTATGTAGAGAAAGCAAAACGCCCAGTGGAATAAATTTTGATATTGTTATTCAAGTTTGTAGGTCTTTGGCACTGTACTCTGTTTTCTATTGTTGGCCTTGCATTTCTAGTCTACTTGCTTAGATGGTATCCCCTTGTAGAGACAACACCGGGCTTACCACAATCTGAAACTTCAATCTTTTAATTGAGTATTTTCGTTGATGTTTTCGATAAGCAGAGATCCTCGAAATGTAAAAACCTTAAAAACATCTCGCGGTTGCAAGTAAATATTTTGTTGTCATTGAGCACCAACAACAAACTATACTGCACTGAGTCTAACTACCCTATCTCGCAATGCTAGTGAAGCAACTAATAAAGCGAGGACTAGCCAAAACGCATCCCATAGTCAAAAAAGTCTCAACTCGACTGCTTCTTCTCGTATGGAAAGTTTTGAAAGTCATTCATCTTGTGGTGACTAAATTATACTTGGCAATACTTAACGAAAGAACATGGAAACAATTTGGAATAGACTTTGGTGTCAACTTTGGGTTCGTCATGGCATGTATATTGGTAATCTCATCGATTAACTATATACCAAGACCAGACCATGTCTTTTACAAATTTTTATACCGATTTGATACATACTTCTTTGACATTGGGAAACTGCCAATAGGATCCATAACCGGGCTTTTACTTACATGCCTTGGTGCTTATATTATCAACTATTTTTACTACAATGACGAAGAGGAAGGCATTTTCGGAAGTTCGATGTTGCCTCAACAAAATTATAGCTTCAAGCTAAAGCCATTGCAGGTTTCCTCAGTTTTGATGCAAAGTGGAAATAGTGGCATGGCTTCCACTACAGCTAGCTCAAGACCATCGATTTCAACTGCCGGATCATCCACTTTATCACCTGCAAGTGACTTGAATAATTTTACAGAGGAAGAGGAATTGTTTGAATTAAATGCATCCTCGGCAGACTCAGAATACTATCATTTCAAATCTTTTCGTACTGAAACGACCGAGGAGTTCATTAATAAATGGTGGAAGAAAGCGCCAGTTATTTTACTTTGCTCTGCTTGGATCATTCTCAATATATTGTATACATTTAAGCAACCAGTTTACAAGACGAAAAACATCATTGCCTGGATTTTTCACGTTCCTGTTCATTTTATAGTACCACCTATGATTGGAGCATGGCTTTATATTTGGCATGCACCCGGTGCCTTGAGACTATTTACATTTTGCTTAGGGTTACAGAACATAGCATTGTTATTTACTTACTTAATTTTCCCAAATGCACCACCCACATTCATAAAGCTCTATGGTGATAACAAGGTCCCCACATTTGATATGATTTATAGCGATGGACAAGCATCGCAAGATAAGAAGTTTTCAATCTTTTACCATAAGGCAGTATACTATGCTACTCCACTTAAATTTGCCTCATTTCCATCATTGCATTCTGCATTTGCATGTTTGATTTGTTTTTTTGTGTGCCATTATTCAAGGTGGTCTAGTTTTAAGTTCTTAGGTGTAATTAATGTGCTTGGACAGTGGTGGGCAGATTTGTACTTTGATCATCATTGGAGAGTTGATAATCTTGGTGGATTGATTTATGCCATTTTGGCATGGACATTGTTGAAAAACTGGCACCATAGCTTAGCTCAAGTGGATACAAAGTTTAGCAGAGCACGATTGCAAGGAGACTTTGTGAATGGAAGTACCATGGGTATGCGACTATTTCGCAACACAAAGTTGCAAAACTTATTCGATCCTTTATCTTAGTAATCATTAATAGTATACTTTTAATAGAAATGAATCATGAAAAATGTTAAAGACTAAACTTTCATTGAAAACTATTTGACCCATACAAAACTATAAAAATAAGCAAGGAGTCATATCATATGCCATTAAACAAGGTAAAAACGGTATAAAAAAATTGGCGGATGATGAAAATATCTGCTCATCAACAGTCAATCAATTCAACCACGTCCAAAGTGACTGGATGACATTGAAAACCAATGGATTGATCATACAAGTTGTAAAAATGACCAGAAGCACATTGATAGAACTTAGTTGAATTTCCTAAAGCCAATTGACCATCTTTAGTAACTGACCAACCTGCGGCAAAAACGGCACCATGTTGGGGAGTAGGACCATCAAATTGGAATTGGTGACCAGAAACAATACATCCAATTCTGTCATCTGAATCACGTAAAATGGAATCATGTAATGACATACGTAATGTGGCATTAGTGTAGCAAGCGACGGAGTACACTGGTGAAGTAAAATCATTGTCATTGAAGAAGTCATCTCCATGTTCTTTATGACCCTTGTGATCTTTATGGTTATGACGGCCACGTTCTTTGAAATCCCTATGTTCAGCATAGGATCCTTCATGGCTTTCGTGCTCTTTTGACCTCTCATGTTCGTTGTAGTGGCCACTATCCTTCTCCCAATGATTGTTGTCCAAATCATAATCATCACCTTTTAATCCATGTTTGCCTTTGTAATGTTTGAAATGCTCGTCAAAGGGCTTGTCCTTGATATCACCTCCAATATCATGAGCAGCTTCATCATCCAACTCGTCTCTCTTTGACAAGACAGTTTCAAAATCTCCGTCATCAAAATGCTTATCTTTGTTGAGCTTGTCATCATCAAAATGTTTGCGACCACCAAATTTTTCATCCTTTTCACGGTAATCATCATTGCTATGCTTGTCCGCATTGTAGTAACCATTTCCATGTTTATCTCCATCCTTGTCACTGAAGTAACCATCATGGTGATCATTATCCAAACCCAATTTTTTCTTCTCCTCAGGATCACACAACTCTTCATTCACTTTCTGAACTTGACCATCAGTGATTTGAACAATAATGTCTTTAGTTTTGGTTTCCTTTGGAGCTGGAGTAATAACAGATGTAACAAAACTGGTGGTGATACTTCTCTCAATAGATTTCACCTCTGGTTCCAACAACTCCCCTTCGTTAGTGACAGTGTAGGGATTCACAACAATTCCAAATTTGAATGGCAAACTGGTAAAACTTCCTGGTAAGTAATCACAAGTTGGTTTATACTTTGTCCAATCTTCTCCATTTGCTGGAATGTAATAAGCTTGAATCAAGTTGATGGTGGCAAAAGATGCTAATAAACGTGGCAGTAACATTATAAGAATGAGAATAGTGATGGTAGTGTCAAGAAGAAAGTAACAATTAGTGGTGGTCAATTTTCGAAAATGTAAAATTTAATTTATACTGCCAGAAATTGTTGCAAAAACGTTATGCGTATAATTTTTTGTAACGCTACCTTGAGTTTGTGGTCAAAAAGTAACAACCAATTTGGGTGGCGTTGGAGTATGTTAACTGCTGGGTTGGGTGAGCAGCATGGATATGGGGTCACTTGCGATATCTTGTATACATCAGCTGGAAGAGGTAGGTACATCTTTGTAAAGTGTTGTGATGGAATATAGAGCGAGTAGTGTTGATCAAGTAAAGAAGTAGTGGACACGTTCCTGGTAGCATATTGTGAAGAAAGCATCAACTTTATGAAGCCTTGGAGCTAACAGCAACTGTGAAAGATAGTGTGTAGCCATTGCTCTCACCAGTTGCACTATTTTAGTCGAATGAAACAGCACCAAATTTTGCTTACAAACGGATACTTTTAGCAAATACACGACCAGCATTAACCAAAGATATCGCATCATATAAAATGATGCATCAGTACCACACTTAATAATCTATACATCAACCATATTCAACCATGTTTAGAAGAGCCCTTTTCAATACGAGATTCACTCCAAGGATAGTATGTACCAAATTGCCTCCCCTGCTTGGGAGCACATGGTCCTCAGCTGTTTCACCAATACTAACTCCTCTATTTTAGAACCTTCAAACCAGATTCATCTCCACTGAGATCAGAGATGCCATTTCAAGTGCCATAAAAGCCACTCCAGTTGTGCTATTCATGAAAGGTACGCCTGAGTTCCCTCAATGTGGATTTTCGAGAGCCACGATCCAAACCTTGGGCCAACAAGGAGTTGATCCATCAAAATTTGCTGCTTATAATGTATTGGAAGACCCTGAATTAAGGGATGGAATAAAAGAGTTTAGTTCGTGGCCAACTATACCACAATTATACGTCAATGGAGAATTTGTTGGTGGTTGTGATATTATTATGAGTATGGCTCAAAGTGGAGAATTGGCTGATTTTTTAGAAAAGGAAGGTGCTTTGATTCCTGAAGAAAAAGATGATGTTGAAAGTGCTGACGTTAAGCCAAATAGAAAGTAGATACGAGGTAGTTAGACTTTGATATATATATAGTAAATTAATTGTATAAAGCAATGAAAACCTCGAATCTTCTTATTGCATGTAATTGAATTGGTCATGAATCATGTTGGGAAAGTTGGGTTCTGAATGGACACCACTGTTACCATCATTTTCACCACGTAGTTCTGGTCCCTCGACGTCAAAACTAAATGGACTGGGGCCGCTCTTGTCAGTTTCAGCAATAGTATGTAGATGATTGACATCACCAGAAGCATCAAGAATTGAATTTTCCGGGGGGTGGAAATTAAGCCATCCAGCTTCAGTTGTAATTTCATTCCATAACTTTTGTTCTTCATCTAAATATGCAAATCCTTCAATCCCTGTCAAGTCTTGATTAGAGTTGAAATCTCCTTGACTATGTTGAAGACCCGTATTGAAGTTTGGGAAATCCAAGTCGGGGTTTTGTTGTAACTGTTGAGGAGTATTGTTCATCGTTTCTTGAGCACTTTCTTCCATCGTTTCTTTCAAATCATCCTCATAGAATCTGAAGTCTTCGTCATGTTTACGAAGAATCTCAGTCATTGCACCGTTGAAATCAAGAACGCGAATCAATTTAAGTAGTTGAGCTCTTCTTAATGCTGCTGGGTAGTTGCCCAATCGCTTCATTTTCGTAAACAATGTCAAAGCATGATCTAAATGGGTTTTAGTTGCATCATGGACTCCAAATGACGCATTGAAAAGAATTAAGGTTGATGCTGAGGTGAATAAATATTCACGGTCCATCCACCCAAATAATGCAACCATATTGTCCAGCACTAACGACCAGATGCTCTTGATTGTATTGATTGAAGCTTGAAACGATGAGTTAAGCAAGCTCAATACGTTTTTGGAATATTTGGTCAAATCGATATACTTGTTTTGAGTTGATTGCACTTGCAATTCCTTTAATTTCTTTGTAGAAAAATGAAACAACAATGGTCGGACTGCTAAATTGATACCTTGGAAATATTCTGTCATCAAATTTACTATCAATCGCGACACTTTTGGTTCCTCTGGTGTATAGTCAACGTTAAGATGGTTTGGCAACGAGTTTTTCCAATTAATCAACCTCTGCACCAAATCAGACACAATTGGTAAGATATTATAAGTCGGGGTTTTAGTATACAATGATGACAAAATGACGGCATTGATTTGAGTAATTGTGACACAATTATTGATATAGTCAGCTGGTGGAAATATGTAGTAGCCGCGTACATCCTGTTTATCTCGAGGAAAATCCGATAAATCAATTTTAAAATCAACAGGTAGTTCTGTAGAAACTGAATCATCGGCAAAGCTCAAAGGAAGACCTGCTTTTGAAGAAAGCATTCTTTCATACATGTAAACTGTCCACCAAATTCTGCGTCTATGTTCGAGTTCGAATCGGTTGAGAGATTCTTTTTCTGCATCCACATGCCAACCCAAAATTAACGCTGCTCTCAATGCTAAACCAAAATAGAAGTACGAAGCAATTGTACAATCAGCAACTTGTAAGTAGAATGCGTATAGTAGCATGACTTCAATGCCACCATCTTTAGTTATATTATCGATAGCACCGGATGCAAATAATCCGGTGAAGAGATCGGATGCTTGATAGAAAAACTCCGCACCGGGCAAAGTATGTTTTTCTTTATGTTCCTTCTTCCTTGTCATATTTTCAAGTTTCTGTCGTTTAGCATGAGTATCCGATTCAGTTCCCAAATACATTTCACCAATGGAGAATATAAGTAATACTTTACAAAACCAGATTGTCTCCAAAATGGTTTCATCATCAGCATCTTTCTTTATAGTGTTCTCATCGGAGTTTACCGTAGCATCCTGGGAGTAATTGCGTCGCAAGATTTTCTTATTCTCCTCTATCCTTCCCGCATATAAATTCATCAAAAACTGTTTAATCAACCCTTCGTTAAAGAAATAGAAGCATCCATCGTTGTAGTTGATGAATGTATCCACTAAGAGCATTGCATAAGAATACGAGGGTAATGAAAAATTTATGGAAAGTCCGGGTCTGGTGTTCGTTTTTGAAAGTGTAATCTTATATGCGCCACCTTCCTTTTCCATCACTTTGCTCTCGCGTTTACTTGTTTGACGAGAGTCGCTCTTTGCAGATGAAACTGAAGCTCGTGTATCTGGAGAGTTCATTGGAGTGGATTTGTTGGAATTGGGTAGTAATGATGAATCAAATGATGGTGCCATGTTTTGGATTTCCAAACCAAATAATGTCATTGAAGACGAGCCAACATAAACTTTCTCTCCAGTCCGCGATTGTATTAGTCTCCCATGCTTGTCCAATGAAGGACCGATCACTTCCATTCCTTGGTTATGATTTGCACCTGGTTGATGGTTTACCCCCGCTGTGGCATTAATTTGATTTTGCACCAGTGTAATTTGTTGTGATTTAGAAGTGTCACTTAGTATTTCTGTTTGCTTTAGCTCCAGTTCCTTTAAGCTGTTCCTAAGCAGAGCATTATCCTTTTTTAACCTAGCAATATCATCGTGCAATCTTGAAAGATATTTCATTGACACCACAATTTTCTTATCGGCTTCCACATATTCACACTTTATCTTTGCAAGTTGACACTTTTTGCATGGATCCCCACCAGGACATCTAATATGGCGGGTCCTGCACCGTATGCACGCCAATGATGTTCTCTTTGGACGGCCAGCTGTGGTATTTGGCTTTTGGGAGTTTGATTCATCGAAGGATGAGTTAGTGTCCATAGGGAGTGGTTGTACACTACCGTTTGCAACATTCTGGTCCTCACTCTTGATGGATGTATCTGGACCACTGTCGCTCATTGTATCTCTAAAGGAACTGTAAATATATTGTTGAGGCGTTGCAGGAGTAGATTGGGGTTAGCCTCTCTGAGGTTTTATTTTTTTTTTCTGAAGTCAAATTATCAAATGATTACACAAAGAGATAACTTATGTTGGGGAGAGAGAAAAGGGTTGTTGCAAACGAAAAACTACACCTTTACAAGAAAACAAATCTAATAGAACAACGTACATGCCTAAACAAAAATATACACTAAAGAAAAATCCCTACAATTGAATTTCAAAAAACAAACTTTTAAAACAACGAACTATACAAAACTATAAAACTATATAAAAACAGCCAAGCTTCTCACTTGTAATAAGGAAAGGCAAGCGCATATATTTCAAAGCTTGATTCCAATTATTGTAAAACATTTGCTTTACCCTGTCCCACAATATTTCCAGCAGGGTCATATGAACAAATGATGTACTTACCCCAGTTTTCAGCGCTACAGTCCTTGTAAGCGCATCCAACCTTGGTAGTACCTTTCCATACTACTTGAGTGAAATGGTCAAAAGTGGAAGCCGTGCTGTAATCGTAGCTATCTCCCTCCTTGTACCAAGCTTCAACAACAGCTGAACCACTCTTGTAACCAACACCCAAGTTTTCTCCGTACTTACCACCAGAATGTTTCAAGTTTCCTGAACATGAGTACTGGTCGGCGTAGTTTTGAGCGTATTCGTAAGCAGATTGGTCCCATGATAATGCAGAAACACCATGTGCAGCACGCTTGGAGTTGTGTGCATCAAGAATATCCTTGGAAAATGCTTCATCTTGAACGTTACCAAAATCACCACTTGAGCTGGATGAAGTTGATGATGATGCTGAAGATGATGATGAAGTAGCTGGGGCAGATGATTGTTCAGTTGTTTGTTGAGCAGTGGCTGATGAAGATGGAGCTGAGGTTGATGTAGCTTCAACTGATTGTTGAGATGGTTGTGAAGTTTCAGATGTAGGGGTAAAAGATACAATAGCATCCTCTGATTCAGCAGAAGCTTCATCTGATAAGGTGGAGGTGATCAAAGTAGTTGGGTTAGCAATGACAGCCAACTTTTCAGTGGTTAATGAGTCTCCACCTTGGATAACCAAGTTTTGACGGTATAAAGTAGCATGAGCTTCATCAACATTGGATACAACACTGGTGAAAGCAATATCTTGTCCTAAAACATTGGTTGAAAAGACCCAAGTTGACACTGAAGGTTCTTCAGTGGTTTGAGTTGGAGTTGATTCTCCGTCAGTACCAACAGTGACGTAGTTAGTGACGTGTACGTATTCGTATTTGACTTGAGCTAAAGACAAACCAAATAAAGTGGTAGCAGCAGCAGCAGTAGTAGTGAATTTCATGACGCGATTTTTTTTTTCTGTGTTTCAAATGAACGTAGTGTGTGTAAAGTGTTTACTTTTTTTCTCGTTTAGTGAGTGTAAAGGGTATATGCTATGAAAAATGAATGTGTAGTAATAGCAGCAGTAGTATCAGCGATAAAGAACTGTGTAGTGACAGACTGTAGTTGGGATACAAAAAGGAGCGTAGTAATGTACTTAATAGATCTTTAGCTGAAGAAAGGAAAAAAGGAAAAAGGGAAAAGAAAAGGAAAACTCGAAACTTGGAAAAAGTAGAGATTTGTTGAAACATATATATAACAAGACTAAATTGAACAATAACGCAAGAAATCAAAGGCAGTTCTATAAAGCCATAACACACAATACAATAAAATACAATACAATACAATACATAAGAATATTAAGAGTTCCCCCTTTTAAATTTCGGTCTGAAATCTTAGTTTTATGATTCGATTATATTCAGCATATGGGACAATAGTAAGTACTAATTTTGTACTTTGTGCATATATAGAAGAGTAGTTACTTTACTTAAAGTCCCATTATGGTTAAATTGATGTTGTACACAAGAACGCCAATTTAGACATATAGCACAAACTTTTGTATGCAGTACGCATGTATTTCTTTTTTTGCTTTTCTGCTGTTTACGTTTTCGACAAAAGAAACAGAAAATGTCTTGTCGTTTAATAACAACACAACACATGTTGCTATTGTTCTAGACAATCTGTTCTTTGTTTATATTACTTGTTTACTTAACTAGCTATTCAGGGGGGTTACAAGAGTCCATTTTTACGTGTTCGTACTCTTCGTCGCACTGGAGAATTGATTGCGTCTAGTGGAAGGACAAAGATATATGATTGTTTGAATCGGATATTTGGTATCAACCGAGCATGTTTTAGAGACCAGATTGCCGTTAAATGAGCCAAACGTTTGTGGCTCTCATGTACAGTAGATTTCTCTGGTTTAACGTCCTCTTTGCAATTCTAGATTTGGGATCTGGCTTTGAATTGGACGAAATCACACGACTCATTTATTGTTTGTTCAAAAGCCTTTTCTTTTTTTTTCAATCTAATTTCCGATAAATCAATGGCATCGATCGGCTTATTGTTTCTCATCGATTCGATTCTTTTTCCACCTTTATCCAATGGAATCATAGCCCACGTTTACTTTATAGAAACATTAATTTAACTTGCATATAATCTGTCAAAATGAAACGGATATTCTTCGAGGGGCACTGCAAACACAGCCCGATATAGGCGATTAAACCCTTTTGCAAAGGTAAAAAGAAACAAATCGACCTTTTCTCACGATCTTTAGCTATAATGTAAAAGCTCCTGTTGTGATTCTAGTCACATTCCGTAGAACGCTGTTTCAAAAAATGATATTACATTGAGTTTAAGCACTCTATGTAGCAGATACATTTTGACGGTCGCAATGTTGCAAAACATTCCGTTGGTACAAAACGGAAATATCGCGTGTGTATCTAATACTTTTTCTCTTTTCGGTGGATAATTGTCTACACATCGGTATTGCAACAGTCGTACATGCCTCCCCCTTAAACATTGTGATTCGAGACACTTACGAAAGGTTGTAACAAAGAGCTTTGTCATAGGGCAAGTCTACGTTTGTAACAAGAAATCAGTATACTATTGTTCCTATACATCAGACCAATGGGAGCACATTCTGTCGTCCTTGTCCTTTCACATTTCCAACTTCTTTGTAATTACAAATTACATACATACCCCATCCTTTAGCACTACAGTCTTTATAAGCACAGCCCAATTGTGTAGTAGATTTCCATATGACTTGAGTAAAATGATCAAATTTGGTAGCTGTTTGGTAACTGTAATTTTTACCCTCGGAATACCATGCATTAACCACTGATTGGGCCGAGCTATAGCCGACACCCAAATTTTCTCCATAAAGTGAACTGGTGTGTTTCAAATTTCCTGAGCAATCATAAGCATTGGCTACCTTTTGAGCATAGCTGTAGAGTTCTTGACTCCATGACAAAGGTGCAACACCATGAGCAGCACGTTTGACATTATGAGCACTCAATATTTCATTTGTAAAAGGATCAGAGTTGGTAGACTTTGAAGCCAGAACTGGTGAACTCGCCACAATTGTTGGTTTAGCACTAGATTGAACTTTTGTTGTTGACGTAGTGATGCTTGAGGAGGGTGCTTTTATGGTGGACGGAGCTGGTGGTGTGGTAATAGGGGTGCGTGTGTTGGTTGTCACAGCTTTAGCAGCCACTGATGTAGATTCGGGTGGGTGTAATGGAGTTAATGTTGATTTTATCTCTTCCGCAATACTGGCCAAAGTTGAAGAAACTTCATCAGTGGTTGTTGAAATAGATGTTGATGCAGGGTTACCCAAAAGATACTCTGTGTAAAACACTCCTGACTCATTATAGATAGCTGATCTCAGCACTGTAACATAAACAATATCAGTAACTAAAATTGTAGCCGCGTGTACAATTGCAATAATCGTGAAGAGTCCAATCATTTGCAATTTGCAAGACATCATCGGGAGCTATGGTAACGTTAGGTTTGAAGTGTTACCTAAAATATAGACCAACTCACTATTATATACGCTGAAATCCTTACCGATGTTGTTTACAGTTGAATTACTTGCATTGGCATTTGTTTGGTCAAGAAAAAGCGGTGAAATATAATAATCGAAAAAGTGAAATAATATCAACTAAACGCGATTTTTCAACCAGCACGAAGCAAGGTGCTGGACACTGGATTGCGTCGTCAACTAATGTAAACTGGATTTCAAGGATCATGTGGGACTTATTCTCTCTTTGCGAGTACTCTGATCGTAGTCTTTGCCAAGTACGTGAAGTAAATCTATCTAGGTTGCAAATGCACACAGGGTAAAATTTGAAAAAATAAAAAAGCAACACGCGAATTTTGTGTAACATTTACATTTATGAATATAGCACAATTGTTTGTTGTTGATTTCGACGTATCGAGACGAGGCTACGCATGACAATCTATAATACTAACATCAATTTGCAACCACGTAATCTTTAATAATTGTATACCACCTACTTCATAGAAACTATTGCTAAGAGGTCAAACGAAATAAAACCCTTGATCACCTCTAGCCTGGGATACCCCCAAGTGGCACGTCAATGATCTTACAAGGCTTTAATTAATCGTGTTCTGTCAGTCCATTTTCAGCACACTTACACCATTCCTCCAAAAAGAAACACGCTTTGGTTCATTTATCATTTAAAAATTTTCAACAACGCAAAGATGACGTTTCGATCCTGTAATTGCAACATTTAACCGTTTTGTTCACTCAAAAACCGGACAAGTCCCTTTTGGATGGATCGAACCAACGCCAATATAATCGTTTCTTTTTCTCTTATACTTTAAAATACATCAACAGTGCATTCTTTAATCGAAAATATGATTTCAATTTGTCTTGATCAACTGGACTTGGGCTGAGTATGATTTAATGACTTTAATGTGGTCTTCGGGGACACTTATTTTAAGAGGCCTCTTGATATGATACTTCACTACGTACACTTCTCTTTTGTTCAACCTTGATTTCACCTTATCAGTTTCGATCTTTTGCTCCAAAAAGCCGCCTCCTCAAATATTGTATCACATACATAGAGGAGTTGTCAGATGGTTATTTCCGACACCCCCTATCTCATTCAAAGTACAATCCTTATTTAAATAATGTCTCAATTGTTTGTTTCCATAAATCTGTATACTTGTGAACTTCATGATGTTGTTGTTCATTCGATATTGTACATTCAAAAACTTGACATATTTCTCACCATTCATCTCCTTAATTATTCTATCAAGTAGAGTTATTTCTAAAATGCCGATCATTTTCTTATCAGTCAGTTAGATAGTAGGGGATAGTTGTTTATTATCTCCAGCAAACACCAATCTTCTAAGCTTGTAAGAGACTAATGGAACCCCAATACTTGCACTCAAATGACTGTTATACTTCATTAATTATAATTGTATCGAACCAGCCACATCTCTTTCCTACTTCGGTAGATCCAGTACCGTGCAAGGTAGCAAATACGACTCGTGCTCTTCCAATGATATGTTTGAATTTCTCTGGAAAATCATCTCTCAATTGTTTAAGTAGTGGCTTTAACTCCCCATACAAGCTCCTGCTTAAAGCGTAGCTCTTAGCATATTAGATTTGATTGAGAATTGGACTCATGGGCTGTTTGATACTAGGTATTGTCAAATCTTCATGATACATAGACAAGAGGTCCAACATATGTTTCAAATGAAAGGGTAACAGTTTTGCTGGTCGGTCTAGCATAACCAAATCCTTGGCATTGTATTCGTCACTGAAACTCTTCAACAAAGTGTCAACTAAGTTGACTGGTCAATACCAAAACTTTCTCACTCGGACCTGTTAATAACTGAACCAATTCAACCTGTGCCATGGTTTTTCCTGTGCCAGGAGCTCCGAAAACAATAGTGAATTTTGAACGATCTATCGAAAATTCAACTGCTTCCCTTTGTGACGCATTGAGTCTTTCATTGATAAATTTGAGACTGGGCCACACCTCTGTAGACGCGTTCAAGATAGTTCCAGTATCTGCGACGACATTATCACCTCTATTCATTTCCAACTTCCTAAACGTCATCTTCATAATATCCAATGTGTTTGAGATTGGTGTACCAAGTTTTGGGGATGTTGACTTCACGCTGCATGTTTCATCTAGTTCTAAAACTGGGCCATTTAAGCAAGTCAAAACTACCTTTCCAATTTTATCCGAGCTTGAAGGCCGTCTTTGTTTAGCAAGAAGAAATTTAAGGGCCTCATTGATGTTGAAATTTCTATCCCTGACCCTATCCATAGCCCCCTCAACCGTTTTGGTGAAAGTGGGCATGTTAGGTTGAGCTAAAACCTTTAACTTGCTCTACTTGGAAGAATTGCCATAACAATTTAGTATTTGAGAAACCGAACCAACTTGAATGAATAAAATCTTTATTGTTGTGGAAGAATCGTCTGCAACAAGAGCAACAGCAGACTTCTTTTTCTGTTTGTTTGTGTCGTTGTTTTCCACGTTTTCTTCTTTGTATGTGCTCTCTTTCATCGGTTCAATTTCAACCATAGCTCCTGGTTTGAACGTATCACGCCAAATATCACTCTGTAATTCCTCCCCATCTAATCTTTTTCAAGGCCAAATTCCACGTCCAGAACCACTAAATTTGTTAGATTATCTCCCTCGAAACTAACTTGTTGGTAAAGAAATGATTGGTTGTTTTTGTAATCTGAGCTGAATCAACTGCTAGTTCTCGTTAGACAGCATCTTTGAAATTTTGTGACAGATTCAAAAGTGGAGGGTCGTAAACTGACGACTTTACTTCGGGACTCAGAGCATAATCACAGCGCATGTTACTATTCTATTTTTTCATATCAGTACGAGTAGCAGTAAATAATATTTAATTGAACTTTTTGGATTTTGAAATCTTCCTTATTTTAAATCAAAGACCTAAAGGAAGACGCGTATGCTTAAGGTAAATAAATACAAATTAATCTTTACATTAATTAATCCGGGAGATCAAAGACCATAGCCATGTAACATTCCCCCAGTCAACCCCTTAGTAATTACTGTGGCAAACAATCTATTTCCTTTGAAATTGAATTCAGGGGATAGATACACAATATAATATATTCTTTGACACAAAATTGAACTAACCGCCAGACGTTGAAAATACAAAACCTACACTGAATCACTACACTTAATATTCCCTTGCTTGCTAAGACAGAAAGGACTCTATAGGTAAAAGGTTTGTCTCAATACCGGATGAACTTAAAGGAATTTCAAAAATATACATGATATGACAAATACAACCTGCTTAAAAAAACGTGTTTTGGTAATTACCGCGAATATACCTTTTACCATGGAAGCAAAATGGTAGTTAAATTGCAATTTTTCACAGCCATCTCTTAAAACGTACAATGAAGTGAAATTATGCCCTCGTATTTATGTTTTCATATAAAAAATTACCAGTCAGCGTAATCATCAATGTTTGGATACACAATTTCATATGGTCTTACTGATTTCCCATCCTCGAAACCATCTTCGACGTACTTGCTCCAGCTCTGAAGAAATTTGTGCCCTGAATCATTCATCAACTGTAAATCACCAATGACACAAAGTTGTCGCTTTGGTCTAGTGATTGCCACATTCAATCTTCGTTCTTCACTTAAGAATCCAACATCTCTTTCATCATTGGACCTCACTAAGGTCAAGATGATAACCTCTTTTTCACGACCTTGAAATCCATCAACTGTACTCACTTCAATTAATGAGTCAGGACCTAGTTGCTTTTTTAGAAGTTGCACCTGGGCCGCATACGGGGCAATGATTCCAATATCTTGGGGCGGTACCCCACTCTCAATCAATTTCTTTACATGGCCCCTAACAATTTGTAATTCCATTTCGTTGTACTTTGAATCTCCCTTTATTGATTCTAATTTTTGCTCAGGAAAGTCACCCCCTTGCGTGTCGTACCAAACACATTGTACATTAGTTTCGTCGTTTCTAGAAACACCGGGAAGATCCGTGAGCTTGATTTCTTTAACAGACTCGTCACCTATCAATTTGTCTTCGTATAATTGCATGCTAGGGAACTTCATTATACTATCATTCATTCGGTACTGAACATTCAACAATTTTTTAAACTTGTCACCTTCCAATTTGTTGACTAGTCTGTCAAATAACGTTGTTTCCAAAAGAGTGGCTGTGCCTGACATTATAGTTGGTGGTAGTTGCATATTGTCACCAGCAATCACCAACCTCTTGAATTTGTCGTTGTGTAGTAATGGGATCCAACATTGGGGCTCAAGAGACTGTGATACCTCGTCAATAATGATGGAGTCAAAATTGGCACCACTTCTTTTCAAATCATAAGAGCCAGCACCATGCAATGTGGCAAGAACGACCTTTGCTTGGTTAAGCAATTCGTGAACAATTTTTCTCTCTCTTTGAACTAGCTCTTTCTTCAACAGTTTCAACTCTTGATACAATGTTTTCCTCTCTACGTATCTCTTGCACTTTTTGATCTTGCCTAAAACTGATTGAATGTCGTTCTCGAGATCTTTGATCACGTCTCTGCCGTAACTCTTGGAAAGAACTTCAAGAGAATGTTGAACGTTGACGGGTAAGAGTCTAGCTGGGTGTCCAATTCGTACCAACTCGCCTGCTTTGTAATGTTCTCCAAGTCTCTCTAAAATTGTATCAACAGAAATATTGGATGGACCACAAACCAAAACTTTCTCCCCTCGAGTCGTCAACTGTCGAATTAATTCAACCAACGTCATAGTTTTACCCGTTCCTGGCGGCCCAAAGATGATTGAGATATTGGACTTGTTGATTGCAAAATCAATTGCAGACTTTTGAGATCGGTTCAAGCCGCGATTGAAGAAATCGATACTAGAGTTACCATTTGATAGAGTATATTTAGTTTCCCCGAGTAGTAACTTGTGGATGTCGTTCTTCTCACTTTCTTTTAATTCAAGTACTTTATTCATGGTTGTGATCATTCGCTTATATGTAATCGCGTTGGACAATTTGACGATCCATATTCTAGTTGAATCATTGGTGTTGTTGTAGTAGTTAAGTACTTTGTCGTCCCCAGCGGACTCATCTACCGAAACGGTAATTGTCAAATTAGAAACCTTAACAACTACAGCCTCAATAGATTCGTCCTTCTCCTTGCTCTCTTCGTCTTTCTTCTTTGCTTTTGTCATCTTATCAATCCTCACGATGTCACCCGTTTTCATCGAGGCTGAGGATAGATCTCCATTGCTTATAGCATTGTCCAACTGCAATTCCAAAATTGTCTTGCCACCAATACCAGTCCTCATATTTGAAATATTCAAGTTTATTACCGCAAGACCCATCTGGGCAAGCTTCTTTGGTGGGTAAGCATTGATGTACTCGGTGGTTTGGGCTACATCCTCTTCTTGCTCTTTCAAAATGGCAGCTTTGAATTTGCTGAATAAGCTCATTGTGCTACGATGGGTAATGTACGAATCAAGTTTCTTGAAATTTTCATGGACTGAATAGCTTTGTCAGAAAAATAAAACTTCATGCATCTTTGATTCGATATTGAGTCCGCAAACTTATGCTCTCGATCTTTGATTATCCTGATTTGACATCGTGAAAGTGTTCAAGCGTCAAAATGATATTAATCAGTCGTTCATTAATGCACTCAAGTGACTAATTTGAGAATTGTAAACTTTTGGTGGAAATTTGAGATGAGCCGCACACTCGTCAAAATGAGTCGGTTCAAGAGCATCGTGAAAGTTACAGAGCATATTTAGAAATTTCTTCGCGTAGGGAGGGAGCAAACATCGTCACAAAAGCTTCTTTTAGAGGATGTAGTAGATGGCGTTACGATAGGAAATCTTTGACTTACGTTCATCAAGGAAAGGAACCAAAAATTTACTAAACCTAAACGCATCTACACATAACCCCCCTCTAATCAAGCTCTCTAGAGTTCTTATACTCTCGAATATCACGCCCAGTTTGTTCTTTCAAATATTGAGCTCCGGCATTCTTTAAATTATCCAACACCAAATTACGTTGTTTGAAATAACCCGACATTCTCAATAACGAAACAACTTTGTCATAACAAGCTTCTCCAAAACTGAGGTAATTGCCAAACCAACGACGGAAATCAACCGAGCTAAAGTGCAGGACATCAAATTGTAATCCCGTATTTCGATGGATTCCAGCAAGTACAATTGATATAAGCACAAGGTCGATGCCATAGTGTACTAGCTTCCCTAACTGTAGATATTCTATGTTAGTATTGTGAATCAGTTGGACGAGACATCATGTGAATAAACATACACTCATTGTGTCGATAAGATGTTATTCCTTTGTTATGCAAAAAGTCAATTTTCTGTCAGAGATAAAGGAGGAAAATACTTTCAACTTATTGTCACGTGAAAGTCACATGTAGCTAAAAATAGAACTCGGTCTATAGATCTATATTAAGCTGTCATAAATTCGTTTCAAGTTATCGTTGAATCGACCACCAGTCCAGTCTTTGACTCTTTCACTTTCACCAACACTAACTTCAAATCGACTCAAAATCTGCATTATATTCACCTTCAATTGTTCATCAAACACATTTGACTCTCCTAATTCTTTACTCATCATTTCCAAATACGACAAAACACCAAACCTAGTAATTAACAAATCCGACCCCTGATCAACTTCTTGTATTCTGTAAATAAATTTCAAAATCGACACTCTAAGCTTCATGTTTAATGTCTTTGAATTGATTAAATTTAGAACCGATTCAATTACATTCTTTGTAAGCAATGATAAATCCAAAGTTGAACTGAGCCCATTAGTAATTTGTTCAATTATCCAGTTCAATTCTCGATAAAACCATTCCGTTGACTCTGTTGGATGTGTGATTGAATTATACAAGGGAATATCCCATTTATTTAAACTTGGATGAGCAAGAACATAGCGGAAACTCAATTCGTACAAGAAATGGCCTGGATTGGCTAATATAGAAACAAATTGGGAATAAACAAACCAAACCAATTTAGGGATTTCTTGTTGTTGTTGTAAGGTGAAACAAACGGTGGATAAATATGCTTTGAAAATGTTTTTATCCTTGAAATGAGCATTTATTTCATCGTCAATTGAGGTGAGAATCTTATTTAGTATGATCTTGGCAATTGGAAGGTATTTGATAGTGGACAAATTTGCAATAATGAATTGCAAGACTCCAGTGTCTATCAAGTTCCTGATCTTGAATGAATAAGTCACACTTGAATCTTCATGTTTGGTATATTTCAAAAGTTCATCATTGTTTAAAATAACCATGTATAGAAACTCACAATCATAAGCAAGATGATCGGTGGATAACAACAGATTTTCTCTTTCCAATTTCTCAATTTGATGCCAAAATTCAACACCGTTGCCAAATTTGGGAAGACTCAATTCCATGCAATTCAATGAATTTTGAATAACGCCTTTGTTTAGTGACACCGTAAGTTGTTCACTCTTTTTCGTAATCAACTTGTCCATGTCAACCAAATCAGACTCATTATTATGAAGTTCGTCTGAGAACTCCCAGTTAGATACACTAGCAATCCACGACATGGACACTTTAGCCTCCATCTTTTGCAACACAAACTTGAGCAACAAATCCTCACAACGATTTAATCCTTGATACTTTTCCAAAACAGTCTTGAGATTAATCACGTTGGACAATTTCAGGTGATCGAAATTGTAAAGAATGTAAATAATCAAAGCTGAATAGTATCTCAAAGACGCATCTTTTTCGCTAGGCAAACCATCCAAGCAAGTTGATGAAGTCAAGGCGATTTGGAAAAGCTTTTGAAAATCAATCTTGTTTTTTGAGGAGGCAAGTAGTGACTTCACCGCGTATTTCAAGGTGTCTTTGTAGATGAATTTAGACTGAAGAATGACTTCCAATTGAGTGTTTAAAATACTTGCGGGAACCATGTTCCAAACATTTGCATCAAATAAATAATCTCCAATGTGGTTTACGAATAATGTGAAGTTCTGTGAAAGCAGTTCAGATTCGGCAAAGCTTTTGGTTATGTATAGCATCGATTTGTGAAGCCATGTCTTTGTCATATCATTTTGAGGGACTTTCTTGATGAAACTAATAAACGAAGGGTTGGTTGTCTGCTTGAAATTGATCTGTTCCAACACTTTTTCAATTAGTGATTGATCGATAATAGCTTGCGTAGATAATATAATCAATATTTGATTCCACATTGACTCCTCGACCGTTTTCGAATCTAATTTCAGTTGAATCGCTTCAACAACTTGTTTCATGGATGCTGGAGGAACGTTCATCTCATTTTGAACCATTGATGATACAATCAAACAATTCAAAACACCATCCTTCAAGTTCTTTTTTAATAACCAAGAAGCTACATTCTTAGACCTGCCAATCAAAACCGGCAACAATCCATAATCATTGGGCTGAGAAACAATCTCGTCAGTAACCTTTATCAAATCGGACTCCGTTACTACTAACAGATTCGACTCAAGAAGCTGGGTTAGTAAACTGAGCCTGTTGGCTTCTTTGGATTTCAACAATTTCCAAAATTGAGCAAAAGTGAGTTTAATGTGCTTATCAATACAAGTAGCCACTGCCAGCTCAAAGAGAACTCCACTTGATAAATCCATTAGCTTTCTTGATTGAGTCTCATTTAATAACCAAATGTAATCAATAAAACCAAGGTTTCCACTAAATAGTGTATCAAACACGAACTTTGACAATGAAGGAGAACTAAAATGGGGAATTAATTTTATAGTTTCTCCATACAACTGGATTACCAATTTAGTCTCGCCATTGTGTGGTCCCCCAAGTAGCTTCCTCCAAGTCATTTCTGATGTGAAATAATCAATCGCTAATTGGCTCGAATTCATCAAAAAACTCCAAAGTTTGGAGAACAATATTGTGATTAATTGTGTTGTCAAAATCTCCTTCTCGAGAATCAAGTTTATGAGTGATAATACTGCCAAATAATCCAAATTTGATGAAATTAATTTCTTTTCGATAATGTGTGGGTTTTTAGCCAAGTGGGTGACAGAGGAGTTATAAACTACCTCCATTATCGAAGAATCTTGGTCAATGGGCAAAGACGACTCAAATGTCAACATTTGATTCAAGTTAAACTTCTCTACTAAATCATTAACATCTAATTGATCAACAAGAGACGCCAAAACATTCTTGTTCTCACCAAGCACTATCATGTACTTTAAAAACTTGAATAACCATTTTAAATTCTCTTCATCATTGCCTTTACCCAACAAAAATTTGAATTGTTCAAACATTGCCACGACAAATATACTCTCATCTTGGTATTTGTCATGAGCCAAATCGAGATACTTGTATGGACTACGCACGCATCGAGCAACAACTTCATCAAACATGTTCCAAAACTCTGGCGTCATTTCTGAATCCAATGAGTAAATTAACGCCATTATTGGAGTGACCAATAAGTTCTGATTGAAAAACATCTTGTCTTCTGATAATCTGTTAAGCAAGTGGTATATCTTAGTAGCAAAACTTGAAGTGATTGTTGATTTTGATGCCAATTTGATCAATGAGGTGTAAAATGAATTGGCGCCATTGTTTTTGTTCCACCATTTAAAATCTTGATTTTGCAAATTCATATAAAGATCAAGTATTGACAAGTCGTAATTGGACAATTCTGATTTGGAAACGATATCAGACACTCCAGTGGAGACTAGTTTCTGCAATGAGCTTTTGTTAAGAGAAGACGGTACCAATGCTTTATATTTGTTAATAATGGTCAATGCAGTCAAATGTGTGAGTTTCGATGATATTGTAGAAAGTGGTTGTGCAACAAATGTAACATCAGGCAATTGACTGAATACAAGGCTAATCAATTCTTGTCTCAGGTTAACGACGTCAATCACCTGTTCCAATCTTTTTAAAACGAAAAGAACCAATTGCAAAGTCAATTGCACTGTCAATCCGGTTTTAGAAGATAATCCTTCCACCAACGCTCCCTTCAGTAATGGTGCAAATACTATGCTCTCGGTGATGGCTCTAGCATCGAACTTGATAAATTCTACATTTGTTTCAAACTTGGGCATCGGTATTTGTAGCACATTAGTGTATAACAAGCTATGAGAAATCCACCAAGAAGTCAATGATGGGTCATGGTAACCACCTCCATGTTGGACAAGATAGTTCATGTATGGTGGGATTAATTCTTGACAACAAGACAACACCCTGACAATAAATTGTAACTCTTTGTTGGAATCCGTTGGTTTCAAACTTGTTAATAATGTGTATAGTAACTTGTTTGCAATCTTGAACTTTTTGTTATTTACCTCAACAATAACGCCAACGTCAGAATTTTGAGTCCATAACTTATCATTGGTAAATACTAGTCCATTTTTGACATCAGAGGTTACCTTTGTCATGAAATCAAGGAAAAATGGTTCTCTAATTTTGTTGAACAAGATATGGGCCTTGTACATAAAGCTATCATTGAGTATCTTGCACTTTTGTGCCTTTTTGAAGTTATTCTCATCAAGTAATTTATCATTGAGAAACTGTATCAAATTCAGTAACAGGTTGATGGAATCGAGTTGTAAATACTTCCAAATATTTTTGACAATCTTTGGATGGTTGGTCAATAAGTCTAATCGATGATAGTAAGCAACATTGGAGCATAAATCAATCCACAACTTCATAAAATTTGACCTTATTGAAAACTGATCGTTTACTTCACCTTCTTCAATTTCAATTTTACTTGGAGTCATCAATTTGGATAATACTGGAAGTGTCAAATCAAAGCTATTGAGAAACTCTTGGGCTATTAAGGTATCATAGTTGATTAAATTGTCTAACAATCTAATGGTTGGGTTGGTTGAAGAGGGCTTCAAGCTGCTCAACGCACGATACGTAATTTTGGAGTAATTGACTAATATGTCTTTGGCAATGTCAATGATATTTTGTCGTACTGGTAAAAATGAGTCTTTGTTCCCATTGACGGTGCGTAGCACATGGTTAATCTTATTGGTTATGTCGACGAATTCCTTGTGGTTATTAACTGATGAATAGTACGACCAAATGGGTAATACTCTACCCAAATCTCCTCGTTGGATCAATTGGGTTATTGGTTCCAAGTTATTTGAGGAAGACTGTATGCTACCAAGTTGTTCAACAAGATGATGATCTACATTAACCGATGGAGCTGTATATACTTTTCTCTTTTTCACCTCCGACATAGTAGCTGTGTGTAGGTGGGTTGATTGATGAGCCTTTGATGATTTGGTTGTAAAATTGAGAATTTTCAGATGAGATGCGGTTGCATGGTAGCGTTTTGTCTACAAGTATCAAAGTCGCATTAAGTATCTTCTTGAGAGCTTGCTGACGTGAGATTAAAAAGCACGATAGCTGACAGTAATCAAATAAAAGGTTCGAGGTATGTGGCATTCCATCGAGAGCGATTGGACTTGATTAGTAGCAGTATTCAATGTTTTGTAACACGAATAATGTTCAAAGAGCACAAACAAAGATGCGTAGTTGAGACTAGATTGGTATCTGTCTTCGTATGATGCATCCAATACGATATCTCGGTTGGTTCCCAGCTTCACAACTATTTCGGGATATCACATCATTCCGTTACCTGCAAAAACTCCTAATTATATGCAAAATTTTGCGTTATCAGTTGCAATTTGTCACATTCTCCACTGAGAAAAGAGAGTGTCCCGCCGGTTACTTTAGTAGCCTTGCTTCTATCCCAAAGACTTTGATCATGACATGCTAAATCAAGAAAAAGACTCTGCTCCTCTTCCCACCTTCTTTAACAAAAATTCATTTAAGAACATTTGCAGAAACAAAAGGATTTAATTTGACAGAGGAACGACTTTCCCTTATTTTAGAATGATTATAGAAAAGCACATGCATCAAACACTCTTGAAACTAGAAACTAGAAACTAGAAACTATAGGCAGAAATTGCTATATTAAGACGACTTAGTTAGAAGTCATTAAGCTGTAAAGACACTTGCTTTACTTAGTTTTGCTATGCAACTATTCACATTGTCATGAATATAATTGCTACGACTGTCGTATTATCGAAATCAAGAAAACAATAGTGTATATGCAGTTTTATGATGCTCAT
Organism: Candida orthopsilosis Co 90-125; assembly: GCF_000315875.1. Taxonomy (NCBI): domain Eukaryota; kingdom Fungi; phylum Ascomycota; class Pichiomycetes; order Serinales; family Debaryomycetaceae; genus Lodderomyces; species Lodderomyces orthopsilosis. The sequence continues at coordinate 1,813,592 of NC_018292.1, forward strand.
TATATCTAGTAGTGCACAAAGATGAAGAATTTTTTTTAGAAATTTTACTACTCCCGGTAATAACATATTTTGGCAATTAGAAAAAGAATATTTGATTTATTGCTTGCTGTTGCAGTAGTAGATTGCACAGTGGAGCTAATAGGTGAAGTAATTGTACACATTTCGTATAAAGTTTTACTCGTAATAAAGCTTTTACGTCACCACACAAAGCTTGTCATCTTGAAAAGAAAATAATACATTATTATGTCGCATTTTTAAGCAACAAGATTCGTGCAAAAAATTTACGAAAAGCTAACTAAGTAAAAGCACATTTTTAATCTTGTTGTTGCTACTGGATACAGTGCTAAACCAGGCAAGTTATAGCTTCAGTCTCTAATCTCAATGACGCTGTCTGAGTCCTAATAGCTGTGCTCAATGTTTCCTCTGCACTTCCCTGGTTTTCAGTGTGAAAACACGACTTGTTATGCATAACATTATCAAACAACAACAACACAAATGCAAAGATATTGCCTTTGTGTATGTCAGTTTAACATCCGTGTTATATCGGAAGTGGTTTAGTGTTTATGGCCCTAGTTACTCAATTCCGGGTATTGCAACTTTGAATATGAGACATATTATTTAGTTCCTAAACCTATGATGTCATTGAGGGACAACATTATTTTTTTTGGCATAGAAATAATATAGGGTGGGTCGTTTTAAAAAACAGTGTTGGCAGTGGTCGTTAACATACAAGCTTCACTTGTCCCCTATTGGACCCACGTATTGTCTTCCTACGACTGATTGCAATTCCGTTCGGAGTTGAATCCTTTTGTCTGCCGCCATGATGCTTTTCTATTGTTTTCATCCAATGTTTACCTTTTTTTTGTTTCTTTGTTATAGATTCTGGCTTGCTTACTCTTTGTTGTAAGAAAAATAGTTGACAATCTCCTATTATCATGTGCATGTTAGTGGTCTTTTGTTTACTTCTTTCGTATTGTAATGGTATACTCAATTGGGTGTCAATTTCCTTGGTCTTTGTTTATTGTTTATAATTTCTATTGTTGTTTATATTTGGCACAATAGATACAAAAGTATTCTCTTTCTCCATCTTATTTCGAGATTGTACACAGACTAAAGACGTTTGCGACTATGTGTGTTTGGATGTAAGTGCTAAGAAAGAGTACGGTTATGAGTTTGTTTACTCGAAGACTTACAATCAACAAAACAATAAAGAAGAGTATCAATCCAAATTTGAAATTTGTGATTACATCATACCTCTTTTTTTTATTGTGATACGTAGTGTAATACAATAAAGACCCCTATTGTATTTCATTCTCACACCACTTTTCGAGTCTTTGTAATTGTATAGCAATTCAACCAATCATTTCTTAACCAAGTAGCATATTTTATTACTTAAAGATGTGATGAAATTCCTGGGGTAGTGTTAAATCAGTTACAATATACTATTGAATACATCTACTTTTGTATTTAAAAAGTGAGTTCAGTATGGAAACGTATGTTTTCTTTTTTTGTTTGTTACAAAAATATATATCTATACTATTCTACATACAGGAATTGGCTATTTCGATTTGTGTAGATGAAGAGTAGTGTACTGCATATAATGGATTTGTATTGTTAATAATAGTTTTGTGTGTTTACGTGTATTTGCGTAATGAGAAATACTGTGTGGTGTAGGTTTCCCCTCAATTTGTGGGATTATCATCTCTCTACAACTCTCATTATACCTCGCTATCTGATGATACATACTAAACTACGCTCCATCAGACGATCTAAATCTGATTGTCGATTAGCAGAATGTAAAAACATACTTTGTGCTGTGCTGTGTTGTATTTTAAATATCAAATTCTATAAATAACAATCTACTAACTCTTCTGTTTACCCTTCTACATTACACTCACAGATATAGAAATATATATATATAATATCGAAAAGTATCACGACTTTTTTCAATATAAATCTTTCAAATCAGACTAAGGACATCATCGACCCCATATAAAATTAGATCAGACACAACTCATCAACTGAGGCACCATAACATAGACGAGAACATACATCAATTGAGAGCAACGTAGATAGCAAAATTTCGTCACCGTGATCAACTTTACACTCAGTTTTTCACGTAAACCACACAACAAAAGTACACACACATAGCAGAGACAGCTGCAATAATATAAACTACTCGCTCTCGACCACTTGCTTCCACAATTGATCCTAATTACTAACTCCTTCTTCCAATGATGATGGTATGTATACATTTAAATTAGCCTGCCTTTGAGGCACAAGAAAGTAGTGCAAATCATTTGTCGTCGTGTTACATTTTCAAACTAAAACAAACTCAACATTTACGAATGAAACCACCGATACCGTACTTCATGATACACGATCTTGCTTTAATTCAAACTTCCATAAAACATAGAGATTGCATTCCTCGTGTTGGTACCTACACCGCGTCTTTAAAACAAATTGAATAACCACCACACATTTCTTACATTTTTGATCTCAAACACACAAACAACAATAAAGCTTTTTCCCCTCAAAGTCTCTTTGGGCATCACACTTTTTGTGCAATGAGGCTTTAAAAAAGAGAATAAAAAGCTAAACGCCGAAACTTTTTTTTTTCCATATCGTACACAAAAATGCAGGAAGAGAAATAAATTATATTCCGAAACTTTTACACGACCATTACTAAACACCAACAGATTGTTTACTATATACAGGAACTGAAGAGAAAAAACAACTTAATTTGGTAATAGCACATAATGCAGGTCATTATATATATATATCCATACTAATATTCACACGACTTGAAAACTACTTTTCTAATTATTCATAAAACTACCAATACTAACGTCACTTTTCTTTTTACTTTAGAACTTAAGAAAATATTTCAACACCCTTCCCACTACTGCGGTATCAAAGACAACCATTCACTCTTCACACTCCACACCGAACATTTGTGATTCAGATGCCAAAATGGGTGCTACCATAGACGTAATGCCATCTTCATCTTTAGACGATACATTAAAAACAACCAGTATTGACGGTGCTCCTTTAAATGATCCAGTTGGGGGCGTTCATACCCCCACTAGCGCCACCTCGGCCTTTTTCACATTTGATGCTACATTGAATGAACTATATCCTAACCTACCTCCAAATTATAAATTAATAAGCATACTTGGTGAAGGCGCATTTTCAACCGTCTACAAAGCACTTGACGCGAGACAGAATAAACCAGTTGCAATCAAGATCATTAGTAAAGCTCACCTCACATCAAAACAGTTTCACAACATCAAGAATGAGATAAAGATTATGAAACGCACTCATCATCCAAATGTATTGCAATTATATGATTCATTTGATACACCTGATCATTGTTTTCTAATATTGGAGTATTGTAATGGTGGGGAAATTTTCAACAAGATTATAGAGTATACATATTTCTCAGAACCATTATCACGCCATGTATTTAAACAATTATTATCAGCCATTGATAATCTTCACAAGTTAAATATTGTTCATCGTGATATCAAGCCAGAAAACTTGTTGTTCAAAAAGATTCCTTTTTTTCCAAGATCAGTTGAAGAAAGTGAAAAACACGCTCGTAAATCAGATGACGATTGTAAAGTGGATGAAGGTGAATTTAAGTTGAATGTTGGTGGAGGAACAATCGGGGTAATTAAGTTGGCTGATTTTGGCTTGGCTAAGCAATTGATTGATGAGGATGACAATTCTAGAGTTCCAATGAAGACACCTTGTGGTACTGCTGGATATACTGCACCTGAAGTTATCACATGCAATACCAGAAGTGAAGGGTTTTACCTGCAAAAGACGAGGAATCAGTATTCAAAGGCAGTTGACATTTGGTCGTTAGGATGTTTTTTATATACTATATTGTGTGGATTCCCACCATTTTATGACGATGATGCTAATGACGTAACCATGAAGATTCTTCGTGGTGATTTTGTATTTTTACAACCATGGTGGGATGAGATTAGTGACGATGCCAAGGATTTGATTACGAAAATGTTGGAAGTGAATCCAGAAAAGAGAATAACTATTGAAGAAATTTGGCACCATCCATGGGTTATGCAAGGACAAAGGCAAAGTGTAACTAGCAATGGAGATTTGGTGGAGGCCAGTCATTATTTTGAGCAAAATTATGAGGTTGACCATGTGGAAGATATTGGCAATGACGAGTTGACTATCCCCATGTCAAACCAACCTATTTTATCACCTAGAGCGCATGCTATTAAGGTTGTATTTGACAATCCTGCCATGCTTGGAAGTTTCACTGATGTGTCCACTCAATTTATTGAAAATATTGACGAAGAGGATGAAGTGGACGAAGAGGATGATGACGACGAAGAAGATGAAGTTGACAAGCACAAAGTCCTTCACAAGACCAAAGAATACATCCCCACACCCATGCCAAAGGAACTCAATTTCAAAAATGTATTCAATGTTGACAAGTCTCAGCTTGATGTTTCTGGTGATGATTCCGATGAAGATGGGGAAGTTTCTGAAGATGAAGTATCAGAATTGGAAGATGATTTGGCCAGCTTACAATTAACACCAAAACTAATGACAAGATCAAGAAATGGTAGTCAAGCACAATGTCAATACACGGGCAAGATATTAGATGAAGAAATGGATGATTATTCTAATTCTGATAATGAAATATCTGAATGGACAAGATCATCATCAATCATTTCCGGCATTGAATCATTCAAATTGACATTGACTGATTCAAATTTACTAGCTAGACGAAAAAGTTCACGTAAAGCATCAGCTGTGACTACAGTATCAATGGATAAACGTCAAGAACAACAAGTTTAACTAAAAACTTTAGAGATTTCAACAATTGGAAAAATTATTAGGTTAGTGAGAAAAAGATTAGGTTTTATATAAGGAGGTTCTATTTATTCAGTTCAAAAATATATTTTATTACTCGTTTGCAAAGGAAGTGTAAGAGGTATAAGAAGTGTAAAATGGTGTACAAGTCTTTACAAGGTAGCGCGATTCAAATGAAGACTGGCAATGAAAATTTTCAATTAAAAATTCTGTTTCTTCTTCTCTTCTCTAACCATCAAATATCCAGGATATGAAAGTCTTGGCCTGATCCATACAACATCAATAATGTTGTATATCTACCACGATCAAACATCTTTTCAATTGACGAACCGTTTTGGCAAGTCTACGAAGAGCAAGACTTTGTAATCCTGCAAGATTCTTCTTGAATTCTCTTTTTTGGAATTGATATTTGTATATCAAAAGCTACAAAGTGCATCATAGTACATCAGGGATAAAAGGGAAAAAAGGGAGAATTGACTTCCTTGCTTCCGTTCTCCTGTATTTTTGGAGTCTTTCCTACTTCCTGGTGTCTCCAAGAACACTAACATTTTTCCAACCACCGTTGTAATGTCTTTCATCTTTTGTAAATCGTTGAATTTATTGACAATATGTATCAATCTATATACAAGGCGTCTCATTACCGGCGTAATAGGTATTAATTAACCAAGACTTGAAATCTCTTGAAACATGAAATCACCGACAGGAATTGAATCACTTTCCACTTTCTTCCTCACCACGTATAATTTCACTGCTCAAAGGTTGTAAAGCAGCAAATCTCCGTTTCATTTCCTCTTGTTCACGATGCTCTAATTCATTTGCTTGTTGTTTTTGGGTTTTTTTCGCTTGTTGTCGTTCAGCATCCTTTATGGGACCTTGACGTAATGCTGCTCGTTCTGATTGTTGTGAATAGTTGATGAAGATGAATGCACCAGTGGCAAACGCTATTGATGCGCCAAGGGTGATTTTTGATGCGGTTGACATTTGGGTAATAATGGAGAGTGGGGTCCAGTCAGGGTGTTTATAGAGAGTTGATTGAGGTGAGCTGATTTGATTTGTAGATTTATTTTTTTTGGTGCAACTTTTTATGACACTTGATTATTGTTATTTTGGTTGCAAAGTATTCACGAAGCAACAAGGGTCTACGAAACTCATTGGGACTTTTCTTAGTGGTTTGATATTACCCAATACTTATTTAGTTATAACTGTGCAAAAAGTTCGTTACTAGTGAATTACTCATTTTGAACTAGTTACGTCATAGCTATACATGCTCCCCCCCCATACGTCTGAAATGACCAATTTGAAAGATAGCCAAATCAATGGTCTTGTATAAATGATTAGCCGCCCAATATTGGCCCCTTTTTGCTATAAAATCAACTTCTTTATTACATCCTTTTCAAATTCTTTGTTGTCTCCTTATTACTGAATTTCGGAACGGCGATGTGACAAAGGGCTGCAAATTCCCGACACGCAAAACACTACGGATCCTGACCTTCTATTTTTGTACTAACTAACAGAAAATACGAAGTTGCGCAGATGTAGGAAAGCTTTCAGATATTGCTTGTAGTTAAAGTTTGAAGCCCGTTTTTGAATTGTTCAACATATCCTATTAGAAACGTTGGATATGTAAGTTTATAACTATAAAATGTGATGCAATAAAGAGCCTCATATTGTTATGTGAGAGTTCTAAGCGATATTGAGAGCTTTCGGGACTAACAAGCAGATCTCTTATAAAAAAATATTATCCATTGCATACGATGATGCTGAAGGACTTCATTTCGGTGTAAAGACTTCGTCCTCTCGCCATTGGAGTTTCCATAGTTTGGGATGAACTCTTTAAAGTATCAATCTTGGGTGTGTTTTGTATAACACGCATCATACCCTCCTACGGTTGTATACGTGTGGCCAGCACCTAGTGGAGCCATAAAAAGAGCAAATAATCGATCAATTCTACGTATATTGTTGTCGTTGGAAAGTTCAACATTGTTTGACTCGCAAAGATCCGTTTTTTTTTCTTTTGCATCACAAGGTTCAACCCGACAATTCAAAAATACGCAATTGATTCAACAACAACGCACAAATCCATTGGAACATTTCTACAAATTGGGAAACGGCATATGAGATATCCATTATCGTTACGATTCAACAATGAGCAGAAACTTTCACCATAATGACAGTTCGACAACTAATCAATTTCAATCAGCAAACCTAGATTCTTCTACAGATATTCACCAGCTGGGTTTCCAAGAGGGAGGCTTCTCCAGTGGAGGATCAAGTCCCCCTCCCCAGTCAACAAAATCTCAAGTTTCCAATTTGACCAGAACTTTACAATCATCATCTTCAACCAACAGCGCATTACAACAAAGTCAACAAAGTCAACAAAGTCAACAAAGTTTCGAGGATCATCCCCAATCAACGCAGGGGCAACAACAAATTACTGACCCGCGAAAATCGATTATCGGCCTACCATACAAAACTACTAGAGTAGACATTGGTGATGACGCTCAATCTTCTAGCTATCAGGCTCATCATGGTGCATTTCCTCAACAAATTCCCATCTCACAGAACTCTTACAAGCACATGCCCATGTCTCACAATACACCAACTGCAGTAGGGACATCATACACATCAGCTCATTCCTATAACCCCTCCTTGCCTTCGACAAATAACTTCATAACGCAACCTGAGTCTTCATCATTCCATGACCACACAGCACCATCCAGTTTTCGACCAAACACAGTGCCGCATGCTTTTCCAACAACAACCGTACAAACTGATTCAGTTATACCTAACAGAAGTTCATTCTCAGTCGCTCCAGATGCAGCATCCCTGCTACACCTGTCATCTTATTCTGTACCTGGCAATCAATTTCAACAACCATCGATGATTCATCATCCAACGCAAATTAATAGCAATCAGTTTATGGCGAATCAAAGAATCCCAAATTCTCTACCTGCAGGTCATATATATGCCAACTCATTCCCTTCGGCAAATCAAGAACAGCAACAGCAACAGCAGCAGCAACCACAACTGGCTCGTCGACTTCAATCCTTGTTGAATGCAGATAAATCTACCCTGACAGGTTCCATCAGCATTCCACAGAAAAACAGGATTCAGAATCTTCAGCATAACCAGGACCATTCTTATCACTCAACACCGCCTTATTATGAACACGTTCAGCAAAGTTCACAGGGTCTGCAACAACTGTCAGAGTATGTGCGTCCGGAACCAGATCATTACCTAACCTACAGCGAATTTCTACAAGAGTTGAGAAGAAAGGATGAGCAGGAACGGCCAAATTCAGGGGAGGAACACTTAAATATAGTTGAGTTCCCCGTAAACAATTTAATCGTCATGCTCTCGTGTTTATTGACCAAGATCATTGAAGCAAATGATAAGTTGCATCCAAACCATTTTGAAAATACTATTGCAATACGACAAAAGATTAAAGAAGAGAGGAAACTAAAAAGGATACAGCGTAAAAATAAGCAGAGGGAGTATCACGAAGATACAGTTGTCGGTGAAGTTGAAAACGAGGATGCTGATCAAAATAAGGAGGAAAAAGGAATTGATGATGACGATCGCTTTAGTGTGCGTATCCATAGTGAGGATCGTATGGATGAGGATGATGACAATCACGAAGTAGATGCTGAGTACGATGACGATTTCGATGAAGATGAAGATGAGGAAGACAATGAGATGAAAAATAAATATTTGGCTAATGTGTTGGCATTTCATGGGACAAATGTTCCAGGAATTTCCCTCCAGGCTTATTTGGCTAGAGTGTTGAAATATTGTCCTGTTACCAACGAGGTTTTCTTGTCATTATTGGTATATTTCGATCGTATTGCCAAGAAAGCCAACAATTTGAATCAGAAAAGAAAACTGAGCTCCAATGATGATGGGAATGATGGCGGAGATACTTCTGAGGCCGAGCAGTTATTTGTCATGGATTCATACAATATTCATCGTTTAATCATTAGTGGTATCACAGTCTCTTCCAAGTTTTTTCTGGATATCTTTTATAAAAACTTACGATATGCAAAAGTGGGTGGATTACCATTGGAGGAATTAAACTATTTGGAGCTACAATTTCTTCTACTTTTGGATTTTAAATTGATGATCAGTGTTGAGGATCTACAGAACTATGGCGATTTATTGGCCAGATTTTGGAAACGAGAACAACTGAATGCGAGCGAGGCAGGCGCAGGAGGCAATTCTAGCGGTAATGAATGAGAGAGCTGGAACTAGAAGTGTCCAAAAGCCAATGAATGATTCGTGGTGGCTGACTATGCTGAATCTCTGTGTATATTGCTGTATCTGAATTGTATAAATATGCGTAAGATTTGCTATTGTTTGCGAGGTCAATTCTTGAAGCCAACTTTTAAGGTACGGCTCATTTCTGGACTTGGCACAGATTTACACAATCACATATTGGGGTACTACGTTTTTGGCATACTCGCAAAATGTTAGGCTCTTTAGTAAAGAAGCACCAAGCCTTGATGGAAGAAATAGTATACTTTCTTGACCTCGATTGAAAGGGAAGAGACTAATTACCGTTTTTGGTAAACTCATTGTAATTTTCTATTGTGGCTTAAAATTTAGATTGAGAAAAATGGATATTCACCGCAACAGTTGATCTTTCAATTATTGTTTACTACGTTTGGTAGTTATACATTCTTGACATTATGATAGATCTTCCATTAAAAAAGTTAGATAGACTTTTGCTGACAATATCAAACATTTAATCGGTTCATGATTGTGGATTGGCATGTAAGTAAATCGGTAATAATTTTGTACTTTCAAGGAATGATAATCCTCGGTTTTTGTAACTCCAATTGTTTAGACCAGCAACTTTGTACTTCAACTTTCAACTTTTAAAGGGAGATTGAAGTAGCTTACGTTAATTTGAAGTCCTGTTTTAGTTAACTAATTGTCATGTGCAAGCTCAAAAAAGAACATATAGAGGGGTACAAAGCGTTGGATTAAACCCATTTAGTGGAGATGTAAAGATTCTCGTCATTAAATCCGGCGTATTCAATATTGTTTGTCGTAATTGACTTTTGTGTAGTAAATCTTTCCACTCCCCTTGAGGAAATTTTAAATCACAATTGCAAATATCACTACACACACAGGACAAAGGTTAGTTCGGAAAAGATTTTCAATTTCATATTTATTATCCATCGGTCTTGACTGCCGATGATATTATATTATAAAAGAAAACGTTTGCATTCAAAAACTTTAAATTTCGTCATTATTAAAATCTGATTCCCTTATTTAAATCAAAGGGAATCATCAAAGTTTCGTATATGCTGGACATACAACGTTATAAAAATTACAAACCTGGAGTTTCTTTAAATCTTACATTCGCTTACCCCTGCTACCATATATTTTTCTTTACGTTCACAATCCTAAAGCACAAGTACTCATACCATGGAGGCGATTATAAATCATTTCCTTACATCATGGGCTCCAGCTACGTTGCCAACATCAACTTCAATCAGTTCTATTGACCCCACAAATATTCCGGGGTTGCTGGCTACAGCTGAGCTGCTACGGCAAGAGGTTGCGACCCAAACAAATTCAATATCGTTGTATTTCTTATCTCGAAATGCAAGGGCAGCAGCAGCTTCATATACTATTTTAAGTGATCAACAAGTGTTGGCATCTGCGACATCAGTGCTTAATGCTGCTGCAAACACAGGGGGAACAACTCCAACCCTTGATATTGATCTAACTCAGATAACTCAAGAATTGTTCAATTCCACATTACTATTAAAGAAATTGGAATGGCAGTCAAACTTGTATGCAATTCACATCTCAGTCCCTGTCAACTTGCTATTTGCCATATTATTCTTTTTATTGTTATTGATGTACTTCTACCTTGGTCTCATTCGAGGCAAAACAAGATACTTTGCCACTTGTTTGCTATGTGGGTGTGGATTGGAAATTGCTGGATATGTAGCTAGAACTATTGGACATTATCACTGGTCAAATACCAATATCTTTCTATGTCAGATCATTTCACTCACAATTGCACCTGCTTTCGTAATGGCGGGAGTATACTACTTGTTGACACAGTTGATCATTATCCACGGCGGCGCTGAGTTCACTTTCCTACGGCCTAGTTACATATCGTGGATCTTTGTTTGTTGCGATGTTGCAAGCTTATTTATTCAGGCTGCTGGTGGTATCACTGCAGCTGTGAAACTTCGTTTGTTTGAGAATACCAAGAGTGGTACGTACATTATGGTTGGTGGCATTGCATTCCAAGTTTTTTCAATGACACTATATCTTGCATTGTTATTCAACTTCATGTATCGCATTTATTTCAAATCGATTGATTTGAAGTTCAATATTGTCACTTTTTGTCATTTGTTATTCAATACTAAGCGTGGTCGTAAGATAAGACTTGATTACAAATATGAGCAACAATATGACTCCTCGTTTGAAAAAATAAGACAACGACCGTTATTCAACTACCTTCCGTTAGCAATTATAATGGCTTCCCTTTTCATTTATGTTCGATGTATTTACCGAGTTCTTGAGCTATCGGAAGGTTGGAGAGGTTACTTGATCACACATGAGGCGTTCATTTTAACATTGGATGCACTTATGGTACTACTCAGTTGCCTCACATTTATCCCCTTCCATCCTGTGTTTGTATTTGGAAAAGATGTTCATATTTCAGTTCGCCAGAGTTTTGGAAAAAGCAGTCACATGGATTTGCCGCCTGTTGTTGTTTTAAAGAAGGAATATTCTTACTCTAACGACGACCAGAGTAGTGATTCCTTGAATGAAAAATATATGTATGGTGCCGGCACAAGTTCAGACAGGGAGTCTGGATCTCCTGCATTGAGCAATAGTGTCGGTCAAAAGTATTATAATCCTTACTTGTCACCAGCTCGATTTGCAAATTACAAGCCTGGAAACGCAGCATCGAACACCTAAAGTTCTAGGTAGCTGAAGAGGGTTAAATAAAATTGTATATTGATTTGTGTTTATTTAATGTGGTTTTGCTCTGTTATGTAAACCAAATCTAAATACTTGGATTATCTTCCATCCCATGCTCTTTATTTCGCTCGAGGTATCCATTCAACATTCTTTACGCAATACGGGCCAGAACAACCACAATTCTTGACTTTTGTCACATCATCTTTATGGTCTTGAACAATTAATGAAGGGTGATATTCGGGTACTTTTTGTTGTGTTGATCCTCTAAGTCTTGAGCAGTGTTTGTTATAAGCGCTGTTAGCTAGTAATGTATTTCCCATTTGTATTTAATGTTTGGTTGATTTTTTAGTACGATATGATCCCAACTATCAGATCAATATCATTTACTATTTATTTATAGTCGTGGAGTGAATTATATTTAGGGCTTATCTATATGCAAATACAATTTTTCCTTAGTGAGTCACTGATAAGAGATTGCAAATTTAAGAGTGATAAATTGATTACATAATTACACAACAGCCATTTATTGACAATTACATAGTATGAGTGGTTTTATTCTATGAAAGCCTTTATACTTTATCAAAAGATCACAAACCCTGTTGAAATACAAAAGCTGGACCCAACTTGTTGTTATGTACTCCAGAATTTTCAAATTTTGTTTACTTCTTTCTCTAACAACGTTGCATCCAACTGTTGATCCTCGGCCAACTGTCTCCAAACTTCCATAAACTGAAGCTGCAATGTTAGTATTAGAGAGTGCCACATCACTATTGTTATATACGTACCTGCTTATTCATTCTTTCGTGAACAAATCTCGAAAACAACACCCCAACTGCACACCATCGCAATCCACGACTCAATTCATTGCAATCGCTATAGCTTAGTTAGTATTTATAGTCACTGTACTATTTATACCTCAACATACATTATCTTTTGGACTCCATAATTCCAAGACACACCGGCTAGCCATTCAATTTCAAAAGAAGGAACAACAGCGGTGACTACATTCGATTGATAGATTCTGTAAAACTGAAGAACCACCTTTTCCCTGTCAGAGCCAAACTGGTCGTCACTGATTTCCAAAAAGACTCTAATCCAGACAATCAATTTGGACAAGTATGTAGCATCCGCATAAGCTAAGGTGCGGTTAATTATCGACAATAAAATGCTCAGCTTTGCGTGTTTGTTTAGTGTGCGCTCACAATAGATGAGCAAATTTACAAACAATTCATACAATTCCACCACATTCTTTGATTTGTATGTCGAACAATCCACAATCATGGCTTGGATTTGTTCGGTGGAGCCAATCACCAACTCAGCCTGAAACCTAAAAGTAACCAACTGCTGTAGACATTCATCGTTCTCTTCCAAAGCGATATCATTGGTTTTGATCTCTTCAATCATAGCTTCACTATGGTTCTTAACATATTTCCAATCATCAACGCCTAAATCATTCTTTTTGCAAAGAAACAAAAATGTCAAGATCCACGCTCTTGCCTTCCAAGTAACAAATTTGATATATCTTGTCTTTTCAATATTGGGGGAGGTTAAACAAATAAACCCGATGCAAATCTGACAGAGTTGAATACCTATCTCAAATCGGTCAATTTTTTTGCATAAAATTGCTATATTGTAAGCCTTGCTGGCACACCACTCGTAGTCATTGGTATTGAATATCTGGCCCGCGACATGTGACGTTCTGGAAGCAAAAGTGCAACTTTCTTTCAATATTTCACAAAGGTTCAGCAAGTTATTCTCAGTATACTCCATCTCATTCTTCTCTATGTCATTGGAAAACATCAAAATGGCACATCGGCAACAAATAGGTAAAATAATTCCAAAAGAACTCAAATTTTGAATAAACTCTTCATTGACATGTTTTGACAAAAGCATATTTAGTAGCTGAAAAAAGGCATTCTTGATGAATTCGTTGGATAAGTTGTCAGTGGCTTCAATTATACAGGCTGCTATGGTCAAAACAGTATGTGCATTTGCATTGCTTTCGATTATTCTGGAAAATTGAGCCGCTGCATTTGCTTCGTCCTTCAATAAAGTGTATGCCCTGAATAGATTATATAGCGAAAGCATGGTACTCTCATCCTCGGGATCTAACTCCCCATGTAGATCTAAAACAGCATGAGCATCTCCTGAGAGGAGGTGGTTATTTTCGATAGCTCTAATGATTTTCCCACGATCTTGGTTTTCCGAATGTTGTATATAAAGCAACCTTGTGAGCGATAACCTCAACCAGCCAGAGCTCTGGCTATAATCATGCGCCTTATATGAAGTCATACCTTGTTTCCAGAGCAATGCAAGGACACTCATTTTTGTACTTAAATCTAGTTGATGTTGCAAAGTTCTCTCTGCAAGTTCATTAAAGAGCTCCAATTCTTTGATTCTCGTTTGAGGATCCTCCTTTTGTGCTAACTCTGTATTAACAACAAATTTTGTAATCACTAAAAGCCCGGCTTGATGACTGCTGGAATGAAGATTCGTTAAAAGATAGTCTAAGCAATTGTTCACTCCTTTGAAGCTATATTGCATATTTTGTTTCAAAAAATTGAGTGTTTTCTCAAAATCATCCTCCATAGGAACTGACATAACCATGCGCATCATAACCTCATCACTGCTGCTGGTGTCGGTTGTGTCACCTACTTCAAAATATAAACTGTACACTTCAAATTTATTAGGGAACTGGTTTTGAATAAGCTTTACTGCAGCTATAGCCCTTTCTCTCAAGTCCTCTGTGCCAAGGCGTTTATAACATCTAATCAACAAGATGTAAGTTTGCAAGTATCGAGTCTTTATTGCTTCCTGGCTCTCTTCGGTGATAATCTTTTCCATAAATTTTACGGACATAGCTGCCAACGATCGTGCTATTTCATGGCTCCCTTTATTTGATAGACCCAACGCTGAGTTGTACAAGATACGGCTTGTTTCCAACATGAAATCCAATGGAATATGAGCATTTAGATCAGTTAACTTGGCTTCATAAATTTTTGCTGCATCAAAGTCTCCAGACACCACTTCATAGCTTAAACTTAAAAGCAAGAATTTTGAATTGTAGTCATCGATCAAGTTCTTACTACCCTTGTCTAGCTCGCAATCCCTGTCAATTTCCAACAATTTATTCAAAATCGTTTCCGCGAAGTTTTGACATTTTTTTGCAACACCGAGGACATTTGTACTGATGGATGAAGACAAAAGGTTAATTAAACAATTCAAAATGGAAAAGCAATGTTCAATACTTGGATTGAAAGACTCGTATATGAGAAGTAAAGTAACGGCGAAGTATTTCACTCTGTGAAGGGTTTCTTTGTTTACATTCAACTGACCCCCTAGATTCCATATGTCTGATCCGACAGAATCGATCAGTTCCTGTAAATTGTTCGGAAGTTGAACAAGTGACGGGTCTTGAGTCACATTCCTTTGCATGTTCTCTGCAATGGGAACAATCAAATCTATTTTCTTCTGAACTAGGAAGTCTGCATTTCCTTCATACTCTTTGGAATTCAAGGTGTTGTATATATCCCTCCCCGTCTCTAAAGGTGGCTCTGTTAGATAAAGCGAAAAGGGTGAGTGGTACCTTATATCACATACTTATCAAATTAACAGCTGTTCCTTGTAAATTAGACACTAGTTGCTTCATTAGTATAGATAACTAGTCATTTGTGTAGAGAAACAGATTTTGACACTTGATTTTGGTTGTAAAAAGTATCACGTCAATTTCAATAAGCCAAAACTACAAATCTACAATCTTAACTTGTCTCGTCACTTTTATACGTGATTCAAATTATTGTACATTCAAAAGCATGCTAACTAACCCCACTGAATTTACTTCTTACCAGCCTTCTTCTCCTTTTCTTGTTGGTCTTTCAATACTCTCTTGACAATCTTTTGTTCTTCAATCAAGAATGCTCTGACAATTCTTTCTTTAACACAGTTGGCACATCTTGAACCACCGTAAGCTCTTTGAACGGTCTTGTGGGTTTTAGAAACTTGAGCGTATTCTCTTGGTCTCAAGGTAGAGACACCAGCCAAAGCGGATCCACAGTCACCACATTTAACTCTTGAAGCAGCCTTTTTGACGTGTTGAGCAACTAATTTTCCGCCTGGGGTTTTAACAACCTTGATCTTGTTGGATCTGGTGTTGTCTAAAGATGTAAGTTAGTAATTTGGCTTTTTGATGCATTCTAAGCTTTGTATTTCCTGAAAATAAGAAGGATTATTATTGCACGAAAGTGTGATATAACTTGAAGTACTGCCCTTTATTCCACACGAACACTTCTTGATTTGATGTAATACAGGGGTATAGTCAAATTAACTAACATCGCGTTAATTGAATTCGTCGAACCTTTTGGGCATACTACATTTGTCATTGTTCCACACTGTAGTCTAAGTCATCTTGAAAAGTCTGTGTGTGGGTTCATCTGATCTCGAATTTGCACAAGTACTCTCTCTCCCCTTCAAGGATATCAACAAAAGCTTGGTTGAAAATGCGGTCGGTAAATGCACTAAAACATACATGGATTTCTTCTTCTATAAGTAACACGTTGAGCCATTGTTAAGGTGTATTATGTCGATGGTGTTGGTTCCGTGAGAAATGACTTTTCAATAAAAAATTTGAAAATTTCTGTACTGTAGGTTTAGAAAATGAGAATGAATTTTTGTGCAATGGTGTGGGAAATGCTACTGCGGTAAGGATGTTTCATCAAGTAAAAATTTTTCACCTGACTACCTGTGACTGTTTTTCCAGTTCTGAGATCGGAGCTGTATTTTGATCATAATGCACTACCCTTATTGAGTTGAGTATCAACTACAAAGTTACGCTTGTTAATTGACTACTTCTGATAACCTATAACGATGGAAAGCATTAGAAAGGTACAGACACGTTTTAAATGAATTGAGGGAACCTTGTCTGCTTCTCTGTCCTATATTGCTCCTCCCTTGTTTGAATTGCCCGATAACGATGTAGTATTCTCCTTGATCTTGCTATCAAAGATCTGACTACGCTTCGAGAATTTTATCTCGGTTGAGCCTACACTGATGTTTCTGACGGGGGGAAAGGTCACCCTTCGATACATTTCGGTGGTCTGCCTACAAAGTTACAGTGGTAGCGCATAGAGTAAATGGATTTTGGTTCTTTATCATTGATAACAACTACAACAGTACTTAAATTTATAATTTGTTATCATCTCTTTCAACTGCAATAGCTTCTATTTCCAATGGAACTCCCAATGGCAACTCTTTTACAGCAATACAGGATCTAGCTGGTTTGTGTTCACTGAAGTACTTGGCATAAACCTTGTTGAATTCACCAAATTGAGAATTCATGTCTGTCAAGAAAATGTTAGCCTTGACAATATGCTTCAAAGAAGAGTTTGAAGCTTCTAAGATGGCTGAAACATTTTGAATAGCTTGTTCGGCGTAATCTTGGATGGTTGATGACTCTGGTAATGGCTTGTTGTCAGTAGTGTATGGAATTTGACCAGAAACGTAAATAAATCCTGAATTCGAGAGTTAGTATTGTATTTGTAAATGTAACTGACAATTGTGTGGCTCAATGGCTGAGTAAATTTAACATACCGTTTGCCTTAACTGCTTGTGAATAAGAAGCAGCAGGTGGTGGGGCTTGTGAGGTTCTCACCTTAAATTCTTGTTAGTAACCAAAATTCAAACAATTATTTCATTATTAGATACCTACAGGAGTAATTGATGAATTAAATCTTTTAGCGGACATGATGGTAGACCTAAAGGATTGTGCACTCAAAGTGTTTCTAAACATTGTCGAACTTCAACTGTGAATTAAAATAACCGGGGAGCAAAAGATCGACTCCTTTTTTCCGCACACAGGAGCAAAACAGTCGCGGTGCCGCACAGAAGTCAAAAATGTAGTCACCGATGACTCGGAACTGATAAAAGTTACAACGTTAAATTCATTGAATTCGTACTATCTATTTAAACTAAGTTCGACTCTTTTTCGATTTGGTCTTCTTCTTGGACTTTGAATTTGTCTTCTTTTTGTTCAGGCTTTTAGGAGTGTTACCATCATTCGCATTCTCATTTTTGGATTCGGCCATTAAATCTTCAGATTTTGGAGAATCCAAACTCTTGTCTGAATAGACCGCTTCACCCGAGGTTATTACCGCCTCGAACTTTTCGAATAAGTATTCTGCAAATCTCTCAATTTTGCATAATGTATTGAAATTGACCATAAAAGTGTGAAAATCCTCTTGAATGGTCAGTGATTTTCCAATCTTTCCCTTGCTCAATACAGCAAACAACCCTGTTTCAACTCTTTTGGCATATTCATCAACTATCCTAGCGTTTAAAGGATTGGTGTCTAAGTCATTGTCAATCTCCAGAGCGGTCATAGCGCTGTATTTAGCTAATAGCTCTTTTCTTTGTGATGGATCTACGGGTGGGTTGTCTTCAACATTCTCCACACGTTGGTCATTTTGCAAGCTTTTTATTCTAAAATACAATTGCCTTGCCTCTGGGACCTTGCCGATCCATCCAATCAATAACACTTGCAACTCATTGTTGTAATTATGAATATCGTCTTTGGCATTCTTATCGCCAATCTTGACAATATCGAGCTTTATCAACTGCGATATCATCAAGCAAAGGAGTATCATCAACTTTTTGGCAATCGACTCGGCTAACACTACCTCGTATCCATCATCAATTTCAAGACCTTCATTCGCGGATAAGTAAAAGGCACTGTTTGTGAAAAACTCATGCAAGAGCATCAGTTGCTCCACCTCACTCAATATCACTTTACCCCCTTGTCTTGAAAACAGATACGGTGCAGAAGTGTCAGGAATGCCTCGTAGTCCAACAGCAAGTTGAAAAATGTAATCTATTAGTAGATTGGACAAATTCAAATCGTGTGTAATAAACCAGATCAACAACCTGCGATGGCCATTGCACATGAGCATTTCGTCCATTGCAGCCCGTGCTAATTTTGAGTTACTCTGTAGCATAAGTTCAAATTTGGTTATACTAAAGATGGGGATAAGTAATTTGTTGTTGTCTTGAGCTTTCTTAATGTCCATCTCCAGAGCTGGAGAGGACCAATATTTGTGAATCAAGTCGGGTGTAATGGAAGTCTCTCTACCCTCTATTTCATCCTTAATTGCTTTGGAAATTGTGTTAATCACCAGCTGCCCAATTTTAGCCTCCGCTTCAGGGCTTCCTTCTATTGAGCAAACTGACAAAAATTCAAAAGTAAAGTATAATTCATCCCACGTTGTAAAAAGGTCATCGGACTCGGATTTATCTTGTCCTTGGTCGAAAGCAGCAAACTTTTCAAGAAACAATGGGTTGAAGCGTACGTTTTCACCTCGAACTATATCTCGCCAATCTCGTCCCTCATCGTCGAATTGAATATCTATTGCTTCTTGTTCAGCCAACTCTTCATTCGCTATGCTGTTAAAGTCACTGTGACCAGGGCTTTTTAAATCCTTTTCATCAATTTCATCAGCATCCTCTATTTCATACTCTAACATATATTTGATATCCTCGTCGAATCGATCAGCGTACTCCAAATCGATTAAAACATCACCCAATTCCGCAATACCTTTCGACTTATTAAGCTTTCTAAGTGCTTGCTCTTCGTTAACAGAAGGCGTTTCCGTAGTGCGATGTTGCTCACTTGTGAATGAAGTTGACGAATACAAGATTAATAAAGCTATTATGACCAACCTCATATCCACCAGAATCGCGCCGCCATTTGTACTCGATCTGGCCAACGGTTCAATGAAATTCAAAATTGACTCATTTTTTAGATCCATTGCACCATCAGAAATAGATTTGATGTTTTCCTGCGGTGAATCGTATTCAACTGCCAGAGATGGATTTTGATTTATTATCCACGCGAGCACACACCGTACGGAGCTGGAGCCTTTCAAGACTTGTAGAATTATTGATGGTGTTTCTTCCTCCTCATTATTTTCCTGGTTATTGAATTCAATACGACGATCTATCTCAAGACCAAGCAAGATGATGTTGGTATGACACTTCCAAAGGTTGATTAAATATTGGAGGTAGGGGTTCATCGCTAGGTTAGATGCCCCTGTACTTGGAGCATACATCTTTTGTATTGACATAATAAGAACACATGCCATGGAATATAGAAGTTTCAAATTAAGCTCGTCATTGGAGATGGAACCCTTGGGAGTCCATTCACTAAGAGTTGTTTTCCACTTTTCTTCGCTGTTATCCACAAACCTCAATTTCAATTCATCTGATGCATTTAGAAAATCATGTATTAGTCGGAGTAGTGTGAAGAATTTTGTAGATATGTCAAACTTGATAGAGCTGATTTCTAATTCCTTTGAACCCTCACTTTCCATGTAAAATGAGTACAGGATTGAAATTAGCAAGTCTGATATGCAACTAACACTTAAAACGTAATCTGCTGTCTCTTCTGGCTGAGTAAATGGATCACAGAGTGATACAACTGTGTCAAACACGAATTTTAGTACAGTATCAGATAATGGCAACTTCAATAGGCTTCTAATATGATCATGTCGTTTGTCAAAATTCTTCACTGGACCCTTTGGAGAAATCGCGAATTCAAATTCAACAGTATCAATCTCTTCTTCGGAGTCCTTATCCAACATATCATGTCCAGATTGTATGTCCCTTTCTGCTTATTATTCTCTCGCTCACAGTATTAGACTATAGAGAATCTTGGACAAGGTGAAAAAATGCCAATTATTCTTTACGACGCGCTACCCTCAATCCGATCACTACTTTGGACGATTTTACACTCATTTCATCTACAAAAATCTACAGGTATAAATGTACCGTAGTCATATCAATTGTATTCATGGACATTAAATATCTGTTTGAGACCTTTCCCAAAAATTCCTCTAACACTTGATGACCTATTTCTAGAAAATGCAACCAATATAGCCAAACTAATAGAAAATACAAAACTTTCTATTTTCAAGTTAATCTTTGAAGGCTCGGAAGGAACCAAAGCACCCAACCCCCTAGGGGCTACGAACAATGCCAACTCTTTTCTTCTTTGGGCGGTCTCCACGAATGACGAAAATCCACACATAATAGCACCCGACGCAGCACAGATAGTATCGTCAAACCTTGTTCTTGAAATTTTGGGAAACATTTTCGGTAACAATCTCGTTCTTGCCAAACATACACCATACCAATAAAGGCCAATAAATGCACCCAAAAAACATGACGAACGGAAAGAAGATTTCAACGCCCTAAGCAATCGTGTCGAAGTCTTTACTTGCAGCGGGAACACCAACATGAACAAATTCAATGGCCCATATACTGTCATTGCAAACTTAAAGCCTCTCCAGAATCTCCACAAAGCATGTAATTCGCAGCTTTTACATTGGAAAGCGTGTACAGCTTCACAGTCTATTGGTTGGTTTATTACGGTGTTTCCTCCTTTTGGATCTCTACCATATCTCTCAAAGTATGGTGTTAAATAATCCTCGTATGGGCCGTGTTGGCCATAAATTAAATCTTTATTCCTAACCAACCTCAACACCTCGATGAAATCAGGGTCCATATTGGCTGCTGAAGTTATCCATTTGGAGTAGGCTGGGGGTAATTTTTCAGGATGATAAAACCAAGAGAACATGACTAAGGTGCTGCTTATGATGAAAAGTAACGCATCTCCGTACTTGCTGATGCCATCTGGGGTAATGTTGGACAACGTTGATGAAAATACTGTGTCTAAGGCTCTGGTAGCCACCAACAAGGTAAGATCTAATGAATTGTATCTGCCAAAACCAACTACGTGGCTTTGGAATAAAGGGAATGTAACCAAGGCCGATGCTAAAGCTGAAACCAACGTAGAAACAAATAATGCCGAAGAAGGTCTCTTTAAAAATCTAGTTTTCCTGAGAAGTCCATACACCAAGGGTTCCAAAACGTTTATACCGGTAATCAAACTCGCAGCAAACATTGGAAACTTGCGTGGGTGTAAGGCTTTTACCATAGTTTTTTTCATCCTGGGTATCATCCTGTCATATTTACCCTTCTTCACCGCACTAACAATGGCTTTGATCACCTTTGGAAGAACTAAGTAAAGGTACGCGTATAGGAACGCTTTGAGTGAGGGCTTCCCTATTCTGTTGATAAGAAGATGAGTAAGCAAAGCATTGCGGTTCTTTCTTGTTGAGCTCGCCTCCATTGTACGCATAGGGACCTAGGTTCTGAATATGCAAGATTGTTGACCATTTTTTAGCATCTGCATCGATTTTGGTATAAATACGGAAACGATCTGAGAATATTGAAAAAAAAAAAATAGTTTAGCCTCGGCAGAATCACACGATGGAACTGCAAAACTTCCTATATTGGTATTATTTGAGACAGGTAGATAGGCCTCGAATTTGTCAATAGGGGTATTATGTTTGCTATTGCAAGCTAGCGCAGGTAGCAAACGAGGTAGCCGCTGCTCCGATAAAGCACTGGTTCTTGCTCTCTCTCTGGACTCTCGTGTAGAACCAGAAAGACAGATTTTAGGCAAAGCATTTTTGTCGCCATTTACAGTTGCTCAGTAGGTCCTCTTCTTGTCGGATAGAATTACATTCTTATGTTTTGCTATAAAAGATCACTAGTGGGCTAACTACTGAGCGCGTTTTGTGATATGATCGAATAAAACGCGACATTTAATGTCGTTCTTTGAAAAGTCTCCTCATGAGAAAATGTCGTGTTGATAATTTGATGCGTTGTTCAAAGTAAGATTTTATGGTGTTTCCAACCATCCATTGATGGGAACGTTACGTGAGTCGTTCATACTCAGGTGAAGACTTGTCTACACATACTTGAATTGCAGAATAAGAGATAGTATAATCAAGGTCATTCGCATTTTATTCAAGTTCATATAGTCTATACAGCAACATTTACAATTTCTTCATTTTCGCCAACAAAGCGCACACAAACATTCGAAATTTCGACTTTTTTTTCCAAGTTCTCTTACACAACGCCTGAAACTCCAAATCACAACTCGAAATCAGACAATCAGTACGAACCAATTGAATCACCAACATCTTACTAAATTGAAAACGGTGAAATAAACATGGTTAAAATAAGTGAAATTAATCGTACTTCAACATTTGCATGGAGTCTGGACAGTCTTCCATTGTTAGCCACTGGAACAGTTGCGGGAGCCGTTGACATTGACTTTAGTTCCTCAGCAACGTTGGAGATATGGGACATATTTTCACCAACTAGCAAAAACGAACCACTTTTCTCAGCACCTGTGGAGAATAAATTTTACGCATTAGCATGGTCAAAACCATTCGATGGTAGATCAAGCGGGTTGTTGGCAGGCGCTTTTGAAAATGGTATTGTTGAATTTTGGGATGTGGCCACATTGATCAAGACCAAGGACCTCGCTAAATCCTCTGTCCATAAATCCAACAAGCATACTGGTGCTGTCAAGTCATTACAGTTTAACCCCATCCAACCTCATGTACTTGTCACTGGTGGTTCCAATGGACAAATTTTTGTATGGGACACCAAGAATTTCAGCGAACCCTTTGCACCAGGTCAAGCAATGACACCGATGGATGAGATAAGCAGTGTTGCTTGGAATAACTCAGTGAGCCACATTTTTGCAAGCACCGGTAACAGTGGTTATACCTCCATTTGGGACCTTAAGAGTAAAAAAGAGGTTTTGCATCTCTCATACAATGGGCCTGGTGGAAGAGCAAACTTTTCCCATGTTGCATGGCATCCTACAAAATCTACGCAATTGGTTACTGCAAGCGATAATGATTCCTGTCCATTAATTTTAACCTGGGATTTGAGGAACTCTAATGCACCAGAGAAGGTCATTGAAGGTCACAAAAAGGGTGTTCTATCATTGGACTGGTGCAAGCAAGATGCGAACTTGTTGATCTCATGTGGTAAAGACAATGCTACTATATTATGGAACCCAATTGAAGGCAAAAAGTTGGTCGAGTATCCAACTACTGCAAATTGGGCATTTAAGTCTAGATTTGCTCCATCGGCACCAGATATTTTTGCCACGGCTTCATTTGATGGTAAGATTACAGTCCAAACCATTCAAGACACGTCACCTCCGGTGTCATCAAAAGTTACTGCCTCCAACAACGATAATGACTTTTGGAACGAAATTTCTGTCACCGAAACTCAGCAACCAGTTTTTGAAGTCAAGCAAGCACCGGGATGGCTTAAAAATCCAGTTTCAGTATCTTTTGGATTTGGGTCTAAATTGGTCAGCGTTGAAAGTGTTAATGGAAAGTCTATCGTGAAGATTGAAAAGTATCTGGCTGGGTTTAAAAAAGAAGGCACCGATTTTGAAAACTTAAAAAATGACAAGTACGAGTCTATCATTGAAACAAGATTGAATGATGATACAGTGAAAGGTAAAAATCATGCAGACTGGGAAATTTTGGAGACATTTTCGAAAAAAGGGAAAGATGAATTTTTCGGAAATGAGGATGGGAAAGAAGAAAACAAGATTGAAGAAAACAAGAAATCAGGAAACGATAATGATTCTCACAAAGATGCCGGTATCAACGTAGACGGTGATGCGGATTTCTTCGAGCACCTTGGTAATGGCAAGGTGAAATCAAGTGATGACGATTATGTTCCTTCTGGAAACTTTTCCATCTTCCGATCAAATGCGTCTGAAGCCGATAAGAAATTGATTAACTTAATTTTGAGCAACAGGATTGAAGACGCGGTGGAGTCGTCGTTGGATCAAAAGAAATTAGTTGAAGCGTTGGTTTTAGCGTTAGATGCGTCTGAACAAGTCAAACAATCTGTGAAAGCCGCTTATTTCAAGAAGCACAAAGAGGATAGTTTAGCCAGGATTATCTACAATGTATCGTCCAAAAACGTTACTGATCTTGTGGCACATGCCAATGTTCGTGATTGGAAGGAAATTGCAAAAGGAATTAAGGCAATTGCCCCTGACTCTGAAGAGTACAATGATAAGATGTCTGAGTTGGGAGACCGTATTTTGAACGCAAATGATGGAAATAGGGAGGATGCCATTACATGCTATTTAGCAGGTGGTGCTTTAGACAAATTGGCGAATCTCTGGTTGCAAGAATTACCAGAGTACGAGTCGGAGTTATTGAAATCTGATGCTACAAAGGTTTCGTCACCTTCTGAAGCACGTTTGCATGTTTTAACAAATTTCGTCGAAAAGGTTGCCACTTACAAATATCTTTCCAAGATAGGTGGTGCTATTGCTGGTCCGCTGGTTGAACCAATTTCAAAAGCCTTGTTGGAGTTTGTAAATCTCGTTACCGGCTCTGGTGAGTTTGAATTGGCCGAAAAAGTTTTACAACTATTACCTAATGAACTCGCTAGTGTTGAAAAAGAAAGAATATTAAAGGCCACTGGAAAAGCTGTAAAAACTACATCCGGTACTGGTGTCAACAAGTCATCTTTGAGGGCTACTTCAAGTGAGCAAAAAGTTCCAAGACAACCTTCTGTTGCCAAATCTAGAACTCAGTACCCATCTGCACCCAGTGCTGGATTACAACAGTTTCAAACTCCTCCAGCTCCTACTCCACAACCAACGGGATTTCAATATGCAACTCCTCCAATGCCACAACAGGCTCCGACGGCCTTTACGCAACAGGGGTACCCGTCTTCAGTACCTAAGTCAACAAACCCTTACGCCAAATCGAACCCGTATGCGCCTACAAACATCTACAAGGCAGCATCCCCCGTTTCTACTCCCGCCGCATTGAATCCATCAGGAGTGACTCCCCCACCACCCCCAGCAGGTACGTCTTCGGCCCCTAAAAGCAACAAGCTGGAAACAGATGGATGGAATGATTTACCAGAAACATTCAAACCAAAGACAACTGCTCCGCGTAGGGCCGCTGCTGCTGCTGCAGTTGCCACTCCTGCACCTGTTGCTGTAGCCTCTCCATCCGTGCCTCCATTACCAAATCATTCGAGCCAAACAAGTTTCAATAACTCCTTTGCCCCACCTAAGAGAACAATCTCGACCACTGGTTTTGCTCCGCCACCGAAAAGTAGTAGCCGCAGTGCATCTAGGACTTCAATTCCAACTCAGCAAGTGCCATCACCAAAACCTACTCCAACAACAAAGTATGCTCCACCCCCAGGTACCGAACAGCCTTCACAAGCAGGAATCCCAAATTTTGGTGCGCCTCCAACAGCTGCCACTTCCCCTCTTACTGCCAAGAACCCATATGCCCCAACGAATGAACCAGCACCAGCAAAAGTTCCATTTGCATCTCCCCCTCCGTTAGCTTTTGGAGCACAGCCAACACCACCTGCTATGCCACCCAATAATCCATATGCGCCACCTCCGTCAGTGAAAAATAGCTCGCCTCAAGTACCTCATGCAGGAGCACATGAAGTGGGTTCAAGGTTTGGAGTTGCTGCTCCACCTCAACAACCGTTTGGAATAAGCCTGGGCACCCCGGCTCAGCCACCTTTTGCATCAGTTGCACCACCTCCAACAGGTCCCACGCGTCCTCCAGTGTCAGTGAAGGAGCAACCACCGGCAGCCAGCGTCTCCCAGCCAGCTCCGGCACCTGCCAAACACCCTCAAGGTGATAGATCGCATATCTCTGATGATTTGAAACCAATTTACAGTTCTTTAACCAATGTCATTGAAGCAATAAAACCGAACATTCCCGAGAAATTTGCTAAACATGGTGCTGACATGGAGCGGAGATTAAATATTTTGTTTGATCATTTGAACAATGATGATTTGAGCAAGCCTCTTACTGATTCTTTGAAAGAGGTTAGTTCAGAGTTGGAGAATAAGAAGTTTGCTGAGGCAGAAGCTATCAACGTTGAAATTGCCACAAACTTTACTGATGAATTGGGAAATTGGCACACGGGTCTCAAGCGTCTCATTACTATGGCAGGAGCAATGTATTAGAGTATAGGTATAGTTGATTCCATCAAGTGTGGCACAATTGAATAATATAAGAAAACGGATACTAAATGTAATTCGCAAATCTCAACTGACACTACTTTTGGTTTGTCGTATTTTCTAATCTACTCTATTTATTTAAAAAAAGCTAACTTCAGCAATCTTGGCCCCTCCGTAGTCATCTTCTATCGGTACTGTATTATGAATACTATCAACCTCTAGTAGAAGGAACCTGGTTTTTAAATTGATATCCCAGGAAGTTGTATTATGCCGTACAGGAACTAAAACTTTTTCAAATTCTTTATTGGAGAATGGTGCACTTATGAGAACATCCTCGGAATGAACTTCTTCAAATGCATCACTCTGATTCAACAATTTCTCATCAGGATTGGCAAAGCGATAATTCTTGTAAACTGGATTACCAAAGTCCACCTTTGCTAAGAAATCGGTGACTGCTTTAAATTTCGTATCCAGATACTTCAGAAGTGTAACTTTCTTGGGTGGTTTGTCGGCCCAGTTAAATATGACTCCAGTGATATTCTTAATCGAGTGCAAGTCAATCAAAACTTTCCCAGTCGTGTCATTATACTTGGCTTGCCATCTGGTTGTATTATCGCCGTCATTAATCAGAAATGATGAATCACCAGGTGCACTCTCAGTGATGTTGTAAAAAGTTGCCAAACCACATTCAGATATACTGTCTTCGAAATTCTTGTTAGGTTGGTATAATTTAAATGACTTTTCTTCGTTATCGTTCAACTTGTAAGTTCCACGACCGGGATTTCTGTCGGCAATTGTGATAGATATGTAATCGTTTGCCCTATTATTTGTCTTTCCTTCATTTTTAATTGTGAATGTCGATTCGGTAATATTCATCGAAATGGTGTGATTATCATAATGAATACCGCTATATTGAACTCCATTGCCCAAACATGGCAATGCAATTGGGTCCAAAAATAACGACCGAGAGATTTTACCATCATCGATAGCGTAAGAATGTCTTAACCCGGCCAATCCATGAATCACTGCCTGTACAAATCCTCCATGTGCAGTCAAGAATGGGAAAGCCGGGTGGGTGCCTCCATTTGACTTGTAATCATCGTTATTTTGCTCCGAAAACTGAGCAAATGGTCCCCGCAAGTACGGTTGCATTGCCTTGTGCAAGTATGATTGCGATGCACAACCACTACTGGCCAAATTTGCAGCAACAATGGAAAATATCGAAAATGTCATTGCCGGTCCGTAACTCACTTGCTTTCCAGAATAAAATTCCATGTTCGTGTAAGCCTGTTCGTCATCGACCAAACTATTCTGTAAAGGATACGTCAACAACACAACGTCTGCTTGCTTAATACCTACAGATGAATTCATTCCTGAGTATTCCAATGTGATATTCTGTGAGTTGTTAGCAGTGGGGAGATACATCTTTTGAGAAATTTCGGTGTATATTTCAGGCATTTTGACATTTAGTACATCGCCAATGTCATTGATCCATTTCATAAGTAGCGCAATACCTGCATTTGTATAGGCTCCATTGTCCACGTGATTGGCATACTCGTCCGGATCTGTGAGATTGTTGGTGACAAATTTATCAATTGTATCATTGTAACTCGTCACATAGTCAGCATAAAACTTTGCTGCATCATTGATCAAGGGGTACACTGTGCTTTCCAAGTATTGGTCATCCACTGCACCACTAAGGTATAATTCCCACGCTGCCATTGCAATGGCTGAATTAATGTGGTACTCATAATTCAAACAAGGGCCAGTTGCTGTACAGTTTCCAAACCTTCCACTTGTCCATGGATAAGCAGCGCCTTCGTGACCCAGGGGGGTATTTTTCAAAGCCTGTTCGTGTGTGTGCACTCTGTAATTTACTATACTTTTTGCGTGGCTAGGATTAAGAGCCAAAATGGCTTTGAACATCCAAAAATCGGTATCCCAGAAAACCATACCCCCGTAACTGTCTGAGCTTAAACCAGCAACTCCGAGTGCTCCAGTCAATCCTTGTGCATCTGCTCGCGTGTTGGCTAGCAAGTGGTAGACTGAAGCTTTAGATCCCAAGTCCAATAATGGATCATTAGGGAATGATAATGAGGGAGCTTTTCCCGTCACCTCCTTCCATGCTTGCACATGAGATTTAATGATCAAATCCAAATATTCAAATTTTTGAGAAACCTTTTTTGCAAATTGAAGTGTATCTCTTGTGTTTTCAAACTTCGAAGGATTTAGGTCTGTGGAAGCAATGCCAACTGTCTTTCCAAATTGAGTGGAGTCTTGTGCATTCAATCGAATCAGTGAAGTTTGTTTTGTTTGTTTATTGTTTGAACGACGGGTAATGTCATCGAGATGAAGCGTTGAATAAATCGCACCTGATATGTAGTCTAGGTTAAGTGGCAGGAATGATACGTATATACCAGAATTATCATGACCAATCAGATTCAACTCACATCTTTGGGCTGTGTCAAAGTTCAACTCATCTATCACATCTAATTCTATTGTATCATTTCCCTTATTCTGAATGTCCACTTTAACTAAGCCCAAATTAATTTCCGACCTATGAGCAAGAACAGTATATTTAACATCTAGTAAGTCTAGCCAAGTAAATTGTGTGGTTACAATACCTGTGGATAAAGACATGTTTTGAACATAATTTGTTATTTCTCCTATACCATCAGGTGAGGAAGGGTCTAATGTATAATTCTTGCTATCGCGATGAATCACCAACTTCAATGTCGTCCATTGCGGTACGGCTGATATCACACTTTCATACCCATTTTTTAATAGTTCGGGAAAGTTGTTTCCGGTAGTGTTTTCTTGAAGGTCATAAAAACCTGCTATAAAAGCTCCTGAAAATCTCTTGTCAAATAATGGCCATCCATTGTACAAATCGTCTTTCTTTGAATCCGGTGAATTAGTTAATTGATCATAGGTAAACCCCTGTCCCAAGTTGGGAATTCTACTTCCAATGTAACCATTAGCAACATATGGTTGTTTTTGATACTGGTTGTATTTGGAAAACTCAATTGTCCCAACCACATTTAATTCTCGATCGTAAAATGCGTGTTCCGAAAATTGTATCTGACTAAAGATCTCTTTATTTGCAAAACTATTGACAAAATCACCAATGTTTGAGTCTGATTGTTGTAATGTGTACTTTTCTGAACGAGGTAAAACGAATGGAAACGCTTCACAGAATCTCGCATTTAGTAGATGGAGGCTGTAAAATAGTATAATATTAGCAACGAGTGTCATAGATACAATATACACCTTGTTGTCTCTAAGTGATTTCTTGATACCCTCAGTGTTGGAACTATCTTCAATATATATACCATTATTCTCAATGTCCATAATATATACATATATATATGTTGATTGGTGAGCGATAGCACAAAATCAGTATGCAAAGTGGAGTGAGTGTGGTATTTAGCGTTAAGCAAATTTAAGGAACGAAAGGCGGGATCTGTAGCTTTTGCTTCAATAAGAAAAATTTGAGAATTTCATTAAAAAGTGTAAGTTGTTGTTGTGGTGGTGCATCAACAACAACAGCAAGTAAATGTAAATAAATGTTTAGTAACACAAATTAGGCAACTCAAAGTTCTGTATGGCGTTAAAGAAAGAGTTTGTGTATGTGAGTTGTTGTGAGATTTTATTTTTGGTAACAAACAAAAACTTCCTTCAGTTTCGATGTCGTACTTTACATTTTTACGACTTAAAACACCTATTGAAATCTGAAGATTTTCTATTTAAATTCCACGACACTTTTGGCAGACAAATTGCTGATTGATTCTCGAATTCTCCTTTCGAATGGAATGGTGCATCTAAAGCCGGAATAAAGAGCCCATTGGAGTGAAACAATGTATTGTGGAATGGGTTTGCACTAGTAATCACAATTCATCCCGTCTTGAACCGTAGTTTTCCCGAGAAGCCAAACGTTTGCCTTTTGAGTAAATACCCCAACAAGGCAAGCAGGTTACTTTATTAAGGTGTGATGACTGTACAGTCAATTCTTCTTGTTTATGAGTCCCCGCACAACACATTCGAATGTTTAGTGAGACATCGTAAAGTACAATTGATATTTCAAAGTTATGGTCAATTCAAGTTATTAGCGGGGTGGAGATCCACCAGGTTTTGACTACACTTTGTCACAATTGATTTGTTTACAGGAAGAATCATGTTGGCGTAGAGATTTTATATTTAGTTACAATATGGTTCAATATTGCAAAAAACTTTTCTTCAGTAACGATAATTTCAGATGTCATCTCATGCAAGGTACCACCTGCTCATCAATGACTTTGGAGGCAATGAGATCCTGGTGGGCTCGTTCCATCTCCACTGATTAAGCGTCCTCGCCATCGCGAAACTATTTTGTCTCATTATTGAAAGATCTCATCATTACCAAACGAAGCAAACCCCCCCCATGTAACTGTTTTATTGCAGGTCAACAAATTAAAATAAAAGATTTGAGAATTATGTAACAATCAGTAGCCGTGCCTAAAGACTGAGTGCTCTCTCAGTTTGATCCAGTTTACATCTCATTCGTGAGGTAGACACATCCAGTCTGATGAGAATCTGCAGACGTGCACAAAAACTCAATTTACCGAACAAATTTTTTTTTCTTCTTCTTCTCGCTTTGGTGAAAAATTTCTAATCTGAGTCAGATCCGTCATCAGAAAGCAGCTCAACGGCAAATTACACATACAAGATATACATCAAATAGACTAAGTAGTATCCACGATGAGCTCAACCAACTGCAGATTTTATGAAAACAAGTATCCTGAAGTGGATGAAGTCGTTATGGTCAACGTTCAAGAAATTGCCGAAATGGGTGCATATGTTAAACTTTTAGAGTATGACAATATCGAAGGTATGGTTTTGTTGTCAGAATTGTCAAGAAGACGTATTCGTTCCATTCAGAAATTGATCAGAGTTGGAAAGAATGAAGTTGCCGTTGTTTTGAGAGTTGACAAAGAAAAGGGTTATATTGATTTGTCCAAAAGAAGAGTGTCAGCTGAAGATATTGTCAAATGTGACGAGAGATACAACAAAAGTAAAGCAGTACATTCTATTTTGAGACACTGTGCTGAGAAATTTAATATACCATTGGAAAAGTTATATGAAACTATAGGATGGCCGTTGAGCAGAAAGTATGGACATGCGTATGATGCCTTCAAGTTTTCAATCACTGACCCAACAATTTTCGAAGGTATTGAAGCCCCATCCGAAGGTGTATTGGAGGAATTAAAATTGTACATATCCAGAAGATTAACCCCACAAGCAATCAATATAAGAGCAGATGTTGAAGTATCGTGTTTTGGATACGAGGGTATAGATGCAATCAAACTGGCTTTGAAAGCGGCAGAATCTGTGTCTAATGAGCAAATGCAAGTCAAAGCTAAGTTGGTTGCTGCTCCATTATACTTCCTTTCCGTGCAATCATTGGATAAGAATCAAGGTATACGTCTTTTGGAAACATCCATTGAAAAAATTGTTGAAAGTATAGAGTCAAATGGTGGTGTTTGTAAAGTTAACATGGCACCTAAGGCTGTCACTGCCACCGAAGATGCCGAACTTGAACGTTTGTTGGAGAGTAAGGAAGCTGAAAATAAAGATGATTCTGATGAAGAGGATGATGAAT
The DNA here is from genome assembly GCF_000315875.1 of Candida orthopsilosis Co 90-125. Classification (NCBI taxonomy): domain Eukaryota; kingdom Fungi; phylum Ascomycota; class Pichiomycetes; order Serinales; family Debaryomycetaceae; genus Lodderomyces; species Lodderomyces orthopsilosis. Next base: position 1,845,919 of record NC_018292.1, read on the forward strand.
AAACCTGTGTGTTACATAGAAACATATATTTGGAAATACAAACTTGTAAATTAAAACAATTCTTTTTACTGGAATCTATTCAGCTTTTCCAAATCTGGCGATTCTTTCCTGTCTCTTCTTTTCTGATGTTTTTTGTATATCCTCACCAGCGGAATTCCCGAAAGGCTCTTCAAAAAGGGGGCCCTCATAAACACTGAGGTCGGTGTAAATCTTTTTCAAGATGAGGCTACCCTTGTTGGCTCTGTCAACAACATCCGCGGGCAAGTTAGGAACCATTTCTTCGGGGACACGCAATTCTGTGACAGATTCGGGGACTTTAACATTCTCAAGCGATAGAAGCTCTGGATTACCACTCAAGTCGAGTATTTTCAAATTGTTTCCAAATTTAATACTCCTTATGGATTTCATGTCATTGTACGTTAAACTCAAGTGGGCTAAGCTGTCAGGGAATTCGTAGTTCTCGAGTATTCTAATACCTTGATAGCCAAGCTTCAAAACTTTCAAATTTGGTGGGAGCGTCACATCCCTCAATGTTATAATTTGCTTTTCATTGTCAAAAGACTCAGGATCATTCTCGATATCAAGTACCTCTAAAGTATCCGGGAACACGACATTCTTCAAAGTAGTCAAAAGATTGTCACCCAAATACAACTCTTTAAGGTTTGTAGGGAATTGAACTTTGTTTAAAGTTTTGATCTTGTTTCTGTTTAAATACAACGTCTCGATTCCATTTGGTAATTTCAATGTATTGACACTTGTAACACCATCTTCTGTCAAAACCAAAGTCTTGACATTTGAGGGTACTTTCAATCCACGAGGGGTGGTCATTGCCGATTGGAGATTCAAAACCTCAAGCAGCTCGGGAAATTTGACACCAACCATTGCATCATTAGGAATAGATCCAGCATCCAAGATTTTCAACAGAGGAGGAAAAACTACACCCTTTAAGCTTTCGATAGGGTTCATTGCAATGCTAAGTGATTCAAGCTTTGCTGGCCACCTGACACCCGATAGGCTATCGATTCTGTTTGCAGAAACGTCAAGATCTGTCAAGGATTTGGGAAACAAGATGCCATCCAACACATACATTTTATTGCCCAGTAAGTCCAAGGTCTCGATAGAGTTTGGAAAGTTTACCCTATTGAGATAAACAAGGGCGCCTTCTGCAGCCTGGAACCCCTTTAATTTGGATGGGAAAGTGAAATTATCCAACAGACTCAAGAAGTAGTCACCACTGATATTCAAAACTTCCAATGTCTCTGGGAATTTGATGTCGGGAAATCCATCAAGACTGCTATTGGTATAATCTAAAAGTTTCAAATTTATCCAAGGTTCAATATCCAGTTTAATTTCTGCATCAGTCTTAGGGCCTAGATCTTCATTATCGAACTTGTCAATGAAGGACATGTGAGTTACCTTAGGCCCACAAATTTCTTCTAGACTTGACATGAACTTTCTATATTGCTTCACATCAGTCGCAGTGTGATCTTTCCAGCTCTTCCCCGGCTTGAAAAAAATGTGACAGCCCACGTTGGTTTTGTCGGTAAGCAAGTGTAAATTATCCTTAAGGAAGTCAATAAATTTGGTCAATGGATCCCATTTTCTTTCCTCATTTCCAACTAGAAGATGAACGTATTCAAAGTCATGTGGGAAGGTAGATTTTCCTTTGGAGACTTTTTCAATTTCGATAATTGTAACTTCAGTGTTTTTTATGCCCTTTAAATCATCTACAAACCTCACCTTGTGATAATCCTTGGCAGGGTCGGTCATGACCACCAAACGATGCCTAAGCTGGGAGCTAGTCATATCTAAAAGCAACAGAAACCAATGTTGTATGTGTCGGGAAGACAAATGGTATGAAAGAGCAGAAGAGGAATGGGGTCCTGATTGATCTGCTTTTGTAAAAATAAAATAAACACATAGTCAAGTATGTGTGATGCGTATTGTTTATTTATTTTTGTACTCGATATTGTCAATAGACTTTCTACACATCTCCTTCGTAAACAATTATACATTGACTCTATCTATACATCCGTTATGCTATTATTTATGCTTCTTTTTATGCTTTTCCTCCACCTACCGTGAACACATGGGTAAATACGTCAAAGAATGGTACTGAAACTTGAGTGATATCGACCTGATCTGAATCGACCAGTCCATCCTTGTTTATTATCTCATCTCTAGCTTTTAAATAGCCTCTAATTATTAGCATAGTCGTTGCACATGCTAAAAACATAACACCAGTAAATATGGAACAATTTCGGTAACTTGTAGGATCAACTGTAGCCCCATTACCTCGAACAAGCTTTATACCAATAACGGGTGAAAATATACCAGCAACACCCATGATGGACCAAACTTTTCCAAAAACCACATTCATTTTTCGTATTCCAAAAATCTGTGCCATAAGTGGAGCAATGATGGCATATATAGTTCCCATTAAACCACCCTCTATAATGGCAAAAACAACTACCGTGGCATAATTTCTTGCTGGTATCCACATTGCTAAACAAAATATTCCAACAAGGTAGTATGCCACAGTAGCTACTGAAGCAGCACCAAGCTTGTCTGATAAATACCCAACAACTGGTCTACCAAAGAATGACCCCACCTGTACCATTGCAGATACTATAGCACCCTGATGCTCACTGTAGCCTAGACTTTGGGTAAAATTGGCCAATGTATACAATACAATGACGTACCCAAAGATACAAGTCAATACGAAAAAAACAACCAAGTAAAAACCTGCAGTCTTAAACACTGTTGAGTCTATGAATTTAAATTCAATATTATGTTTAGAAGCTTTGCTTTTGGCGGCAAGGATTGCAATCCACGTTAATCCAAACCCTATAATACTTTGTGCACGTAACGCCCAATGCACCCCTGAATGATCAACAACTTTTTGCATACCCAAATTGAAAACAACACCTCCCATACCTGACCCCGCTGATGCTATACCACCAGCTAAAACCCTCCTCTTTTTAAACCATTGAGGAAGTAACGTAATTGAAGGAATTGAAAGGAATGCTAGGCCAAAGCTTTGCATTAGCCCTTGAGTCAAATACAATTGCCAAAGTTTGGTTGACCAACTTGCCAACATCAAAGCGGTAAATTGAAGACAGTTTCCAGCTATTAAAACTGGTTTAAATCCAAAAACTCCCATGCAAACTGTGATCAATGGCGAAAAGGCAAGACCTACCCCAAATGCAATACCTCCTATGTAACTGTAATCTAGTTTGTCTGCTCCGTCAAAAGTCTGATGTTTTAGATAATATGCAAAATATATGGCGAAACCCGAGTTCATACCCCACGTACAAAAGTTAAAAAGCACACATGCGGCGCAGACAACCCACGCATATCCACCGTCTGTATTTGGGTCATGGTCGTCAAGAACTTCTTTGGGGGGAAAAAGTTCTTCTTCTGGGTCTACTTTTTTTTCATAGCTATTGGAGTTGGATAAGCTAGCTCTTGTATTGTCCTCTGAATAGCCGTCCGATGTCATTTGAATTAAGGTTGTGTGTTCGATGATGCATGTAATGATGACTGCAAGGTGATATACAATTTAAGCTTCAAACAACAAACACATGAATGTGACATATATATATATATATATATTGGAGTATTTATTAGTCTGAAAATAATACAAAAAAATTTTGCTTATAACTTAGCGCTTTGCTTTTTATTTTATTCACAAAACGCAAAATGCTGAAAAATCGGTTAGCGGATCGAGTTCTAAAACGTTGTATTATATTTTTAAACAAAAGAGTTACAGAAAATCTCATGCCACAGTTCTTTTGACCGAATGTGTAATAGATTCCCCAAAAAGCAAAAGAGGGGGAAATAGATCAAAACATGACAAGATAATTATTAACACCGTAGACACTAAGCATCAATTTGTGTGACCTCCTAACGTACGACCATGGAGTTGATCTTTCGCATTTCTTTTAAATTGGAATTAGCATTTAACACTGAATTAACATATTTTAAAATTCCCCTTAGTAACATTTTTTTGTTTTTACTAACACTCTGAATCATAAACGGAATATGAGACCCAAATTCCCTTGCCTGTCAATTACTTTTCTAATTGAAAGGTCCTATCTCCGAGGCTTGTCAAAAGTACACAAGATCTGTCAGAAATCTCTTCGGTTCAGTTTGTGTAATTATTTTTTTCATCTATTGTGAATAATTCCGGTGTAAGTGCGAGGTAGCCGTGGTTAAAGCTAAATGACTTCGACAACCGAGGATTTGATTGACCTTATTATCTCCTTCCAAAACTCTTTATACCAGAGGGTCTGTGGAGTAGGGATAACCAGAATTGCCGAACTGTCAACAATGAATTATTTTCTAAATTTTGCAAAATAAAAATCGCGGTGCAAAATATAACCACTGCCAATAGAAAGACTAGAGACAATTGTATCACAATTGAGGTTTTGAGCTGTGAAGGCAACCAGATATACGAAAAGTAGAGAGAAATGAGTCGGATAAGGTTAGAAAACAAAAAAACAAAGCGGGGTGATCCGGGAATCGAACCCGGGACCGCCCGTAAGCCAGAAGCTAACCGGTGAAGGAAAGCTAACGACCCTAAACGAGAATCATACCATCTAGACCAACCACCCGCACTAACGTAGGGCCGTAGTGTAACCTAAATTTAGGTCGATACTAGGCAGAGAATTGCAAAATTCAACTACGCCACAAGCTTAATTTTTCGGAATACTGGAGATATGAAGTTCTTTGTCACATAATTCTTGATCACGTTTATTCAAAATGGTTATTCTTGTGTTTGACGCATGGTCAAGTATAGTTACAAAAGTTCGTTCATTCTCATCGACTCTGAAGGTTTCGTTGAGGTTCTTACAAATTTTCCTCTTGAAGGATGTGTATCAACACTCAGAAATTGTTAACGAGGATCTCCGTTTTATCCTAAATCGGAAAAATAAAGAGATTGAGTAGTAATCTGGAATTCAATAATTACTCAGTGAAGCAATGATTTGAAATTACTAACTGCAACAGGAAATTAATCAATTGTCATGTAAATCACCTTTTATCTTGAAGAAGGAATTTGAGTCTGAGTTTGTTTGTCTTCAACCTTGAGTGACGGGGGAAATTGGGATTGTGCTCCTTGATGTTGGGATTATGAAATATTATAAAAAACATGGAAACTTTCTTAGAATTCTCTTAGGATGCAAATTGAGATTATATAGGCTAAACTATTATTATCTGTACCTTTGATCTACTCATTATTCTGGTTAATACAATACATGCTTTAGTCAGTTACTTCTCATTACAATTATATTAGTAGTAAACTATTATATCAGCTTCCACTGCAATATCTTAATGCTTCCGCTACTTAGTATAGTTAACTATATTTTCCTGTCACAACAAATAATCGAGTAGTACAACACGGAAAATTAAGTTTTGCTTTAATCAGTGGTAATAAATTTCGATCTTCCTCTTGATTTATTTATCTCTGAATTTGAATATATCCTCCGTATTGTTGACTCCAATAAGCACTCTAATGTTGGTGAAAGTGTGTTTTGGTAATTGAGTGTATTTTTCGCAAATTAGTCTCTTATTGAAGTGATAAATGTACAATAAAATTATGGAAAAGTTCGTCTCAATTTGGTGCAAAAATTTGTCTCAATTGTTTCGCATCCGGTGTTAACAGTACTTTTACACTTGACCTAAACTTATATCTTCTATTACTGTAGGTAATGTTCAGATACTATGAGCTTTCCCCAACCGTAAATAATGTCACACACAAAACAATTACGCTTACAAAACGTATCAAATGTGATATGACTTCAATAACACCGAAATCAGTTCCAAGAACCATTGCGTAACGGATATACATTTATAAGAGCTCATATACAAACAGAGATGTGTCAATTGAGAGTAATTCATTGTGGAGTTGCAATAAATTGAGTTCAGAATTTTTTGGTCCGGTCTAACTCAAGTCGAAGTGGTCTACCGCGTGTGAGATCTTTTCCATGGTGGCATTCTGAAATTTGTCCCAAGATCAACATAAGCGACTTTCTTGAAGTTTCAGGGCTATCAATGGGTGGGGGATTTGATTTGCAACCAATTCTGACCACACAGCTATCACAAAAACAATTTTATTTGAAAAAAAAATCAATACTTCTCTGCCATCACGATCAAAACCATTTCATCCATTTATCAATGATATTGAGGCATAAACTACTAAAACATTTCTTTTCTGCAAGGTCATATTCTACCGTCAACAATGTTGCACTACTGAAAATACGAAATATTGGAATAATTGCTCACATCGATGCAGGGAAAACTACCACCACTGAGCGAATGATATATTACAGTGGGAAAAGTAGAAGAATCGGGAATGTTGATGAAGGGGATACTGTTACCGATTATCTTCGATCAGAAAGAGAGCGTGGGATTACCATTCAACTGGCAGCCACTACAATACCATGGAACCAACACAAAATCAATATAATTGATACTCCTGGCCATGCTGATTTCACATTCGAGGTAGTTCGTTCATTGAGAGTTTTGGATGGAGCTGTCACCATCTTGGATGCAGTCGCTGGAGTTGAAGCACAAACCGAGAAAGTATGGAAGCAAGCAAGTGTGTTGGGTTTGCCAAGGATTGTATATATAAATAAGATGGATCGTCCCGGGGCTGGATTTAGCAGAACTGTTCGAGAAGTTATACAAAAGCTAGAGACAAGGGTGGTTTTATGCAACCTTCCGTACTTTGAGGTTGCAGCTGATCAAGAGTACATCTTTAAAGGGGTTATTGATGTATTGCATGGTAAATTATTAAAGTGGAAAGAAGAGGACGAGTTTGGCAAAGAAATTGATGTTCTTAACTTGGATGAATCCAAGCCTGATCTATATGAAATGTATTGCAAGGCAAGAGAGTCTATGGTGGAGACTCTTGGTGAAGTTGACGAGTCAATCATTGATGCTTTTCTTGAAAATGATGAAGATTATCTAAAGATTTCTCCTGATTTGTTAGACCAGTCTATTCGAAAAGCCACGGTTGGGAATTATTTGACCCCCGTTTTATGTGGATCTTCATTTAGGAACATTGGAGTGCAACCATTGATGGATGGAATTACAAAGTATTTACCATCGCCTTTGCAAACAACGTTGCCAGAGATTAAAAGCAAAAAGAAGGAAATTTCTAAAAAGATGGATGATGCGAGAGGATTAATCTTCAATAATGATAGAAATTTGACGGTTGGTCTAGTGTTCAAAGTCATGACACACGCAACGAGAGGACCCATGACTTTTGTTAGAGTTTACAGTGGGAAGTTGAGTGCATCGACCAACTTGATCAATACCAGGACTGGAAAGAAACTTTTGGTGAGAAATTTACTCGTTATGCATGGTGACACACCCGAAGAAGTCAAAAGCGTTAGTGCTGGCGATATCGGTGTCATTCCTGGATATGAAATCGAGTTCAAGACTGGTGATACATTTGTTTGTAGTGCTGTGGGTAAAAAATCAATGGGACCAATTGAGTCGAGTATGTCATTGATGCCTATTGATATCCCCCCACCTTTGTTTAATGCAAGCATAGAACCACATACAGCTGGGGATGAAGCATACATGAAAAAATGTTTGGATATTTTAGTTCGTGAAGATCCATCTTTGAAAGTACACGCGGATGAAGAATTGGGTCAAACAGTGCTCAGTGGAATGGGGGAACTACATCTTGATATTGTACGTGAGAGATTGATTAATGACATGAAAGCAAAGGTCAACTTGCGTGATGTGGCAGTTTCATTCAAGGAATCGTTTGTGGGTAAAACAGAGTCACAGGGAGGTTTCGAAGATGAAAATATACAAGTTAGGCTAAATGTTGGTCACGTTGAAAACTGCTCCAACTTTGAGTCCGTGCCCGGTGCACAAGTATTTGAAGATGAGAACAATGTTATAATCTTGCCCGATTCTGCAGCCTCGGAACATGTGAAGACCGCATTGAGTGACCGAAGATGGAAATGTCCAAATTCAATAGATGACTTAAAAGAAGCTCTCATAAATGGATGTTTGACCTCCTTACAAATGGGTGGCCCACAATTGGGACTTTCGTTGCATTCCACCTTGGTTACAATAACTCACTGGGATGCTCCGGTCGATAAAGGTGGGGACTTGGTTCCCTCATTGATGAATGCAAGCAGACAAGCTATCCAATCAATAAAAGATACCGAATCTAACTTTGCTATTTTCGAACCGGTAATGATCACAAAAGTATATGTCAATTCGAACGACTTGGGTGAAGTATCCCATGATTTGACGCAAAGATGTCAGGCTGTCATTTTAGCAGTTGAAGATGAATCTGTACAGGATACCGAGATTGCTGATTGGACAGCAGAAGTTGCTGAAAAGACTTATGTTCCACCTGACTATACATTATCGCGAACAAAGGGTAGAAATGAGGATTTTGCCAATAAGAAAATCATTATAGCTGAAACACCATTGAAAGAGATGATTGGTTACTTGTCCAAATTGAGAGCTCTTACACAAGGAAGAGCTACTTTTGACATGTCATTCATTGGGATGAGACGTGTATCAGGATCAAGAGCTGACTCAATTGCTCGTGGGTGATGGGGTATATCTGTAAATAGTAGAGACATAAATGTACATATCACAAATTCCCAGCCACCACTTTTCTATGCGCTCAGACTAAAACTGTGCATCTACGGAAAAATAAAAAACCGAGGAGAGAAAAATTTATACAAAGGGTAAACAAAAAAACCACTAATATTATCTTTGTGAGAGATCCCCCTTTCCAGTCTAAGTATATATAGGATGGATTTTGTTGATAGAGCACCCTTATCACTAGATAGGGATAGGGTCACATGCTTACTTTTAATTAATACTCATCTTATGAAAAAATGCAGCAACATGTATACCAATGTCATTTGTAATCAATCATTAATGCAACAAATGTCAAATGAAAATAGAGCTAATATAACCCAATCATATGCAAATTATATCAAAAGACTACAGTGTAACTTGACTACTTTGAACTACATATACGAGAAATATCATGGTCAGCTGCAACAACAAGGTTCGAAATCTACTTTTCCTGTGGTGTTGTCTGCACCTCCAGATATGCCAGAGTTGTTTCCCTTGTATGCGAAGTTGCAGGAGCTATATGCCGAAGCGTTGCAATTTTTGAGAATGAAGATGGAAGAGATGAGGAAACAACAAATGTTTCAACAACAGTCAGGAGCGGGAGGAGTACTGGGAGCTATGGGACAATTCCAACAGCCACCATTACCACCTCAACAACAACAACAACAACAACAACAACAACCAAATGCAGTTCCTCAACAACTGCAATTGAATATACAGCAGCAAGGTCAACCTTTGCGACAACAACTGTTGCAACAGCAAATAAAACAACAGCAACAACCACAACCACAGTCACGACAACAACAACAGCCTCCACTTTCAGCATCAAATAACCAATTCCAACAACCATTTGATGATATGTTACTCGCAGATACATTCACAAACTCACAAGCTCCTCTGGGCATGAATACAAACACCAACGTGAATATGAACATGGGTATGGGTATGGGCACGAACATGAATCCAAATACAACCAATACTACTAACAATATGGGAGTTGATTTTGCCAACCACAATTTCAGTAATGATGGCGGATTAAGTAATGGATCAAATTTTCAAATATCAACATTATCACCACAACAAATTTTACAACAAGCTAATGAAGCCAAGAGTAATAATAGTGGTCTGAATACACCGCATCTTAATCTGAATGAATTTGGAATATTTTGAAAAGAATATGAGGAGGAAGTAGAGATGGAGTGTACGTGTGTAAATTTAAGATTGGATGTTAGGGTGTGAGAATAATATTTTGCGTTAAGAACGGTTAGACCAGGAGAATGCGAATATATTCAATAAGACGGGAAGTGGTTAAAAAGTGTGATAATACAACTATGTAAAATTGTTGTTAAAATGTATGTATAATTAAACACTACTTGAGTGAATTCTGTATTTTATTATTTTATGTATAAACAAGATGATTAATTTGTTTTAGTATATCGTTATTGGAAAAGGTTCAAGTAGCTCTTTGATTAATCAGCATCAAACATATACTCTCTTTAACTGAATTTTAATCCTCATTATGGATTCAAAACCTGACATATTCCACCTTACACTAAATGTAACACCGAGTTCATTTTGAGCGGGAAGTAACTAAAATGTAACTAAACCCTTGGGTCCCATATGAGCGTATTCACTTCTCAAATTTCACTGATTAGTTATAAAGTAATGATTCCTACTATTTCCATTCAATGTTCTTGGCGGAGCAGGAGGCGATGAAGCTGACGTCGATGATGGTGATGATGACGATGGTTGAGGATGTACAGCTGGAGAAATTGGTGTTGGCTGTTTGATATCATTTCGTGAAGCATATTGAGATACAATGGAATATGGTTGATGAGGATTGAATTGATACTCACTTGAACCATTTTGGTTGTTATAAGAATCAGGTTTTTGGTATTGATGAATGAAAGTATTGTTGTTGTTGTGTGTTGTGCTGGTTTTTCCATTTTCATCCAAGTCTACTTCACTATGATTGTCTGAATCTGAATGTATTGCTGACCCTGATGGTAATTGTGCTTGCTGTAGTTTAATTGTATCACTACCATTTGCTGATAAAGTCGTGGTCGTCCCATTTTCAAAGTTATTACTATTGTTGTCATGTTCACTAGTTGGTGAGAATGGCGACGGCAAGTTGGCCAATTGGTCAGATGTACCTCTTCTATGAAGAAGTTTTAAAGAAGCTGGTGGACCTCCATGAACACTTGTACTTCTTATTCCTTTAAGACCTCGACCATCGCCATTGGCATTCCCATTCATATCATGATTCATTCCTACCAATATACTAGCCGCTTCTAATAATTGTACTTGTTGATGCTTTGAAATTAACAATTTTTTAGTAACGTTCCATTCAGGTGTATGTTCCCATAAATGTTTGGCTAGCGATGAGATATGTTTGTATCCTTTACCACATGCTTCACATCTTAATTCTTCTTTAACTCGACCCGTTTCTCCTTCACTGATTCGACGCACAACAAATTCTCGTGAAAGCTTGGGTAATGTTTGTCCATTAAGTGGCGGGGACGCTATAGCTGACAGATCTTCAGGATAATGTTGTTGTGGGTGCTTTTCTTGAGCTTCCTGTTGGGGATTTTGGGAGTGTGGCTGGATTTGTTGGGTTTCCACCTGCTGCTGTTGGGGATTATTATATTGATACAGCTGTTGGTGTTGGTGTTGGGTATTTCCGCCAAAATTGTGTACAGGTTGCACGGAGGGCTGATTTTCGTGATGATTTATTGATGTGTATTGTTGATGATAACCATTTGAGGACGAGTCCAGTTGTGAATTGTGCAATGTATGATATGACTGTGTATTATAATGTTCTGGATATGATTGCAGTTGCATCGTGGAAGTTTGTTTTGTCAGATATGAAAGGTATTGGTGATGGTTATTGCTGAAGTGGGGATAGTGTTGCTGTGTTTGCTGCAGTTGTTGCTGCTTTATGGGTATAGAATAAGGTGCTGTATTAGAATTTCTTCGATTGTAATCAAACTGATGGGTACTGGTTGTCATTTCCCCTCGTTCTTATTCTGGGAGGTCGTGGGTTTTTCTTTAACGTGGAATGCGTGAACTCTGTATTACTTAGTCTGGAAGGATGAGTTTGATATTAGTGGTATAGTTGAATTTGTTGAATAGAATGAAGTAAAGAAAGGTATTACCATATTAAGGCGAAGAAAGATATTTGTATTTTTGTTTTTATGATGGAAATTTTTTTTTTTTTAATTAAAAATTTTATTTTTTATTTTATTTTATTTTATTCCTCTTGTGAATCATTTTGAGCGAATTATTCTTAACCACTGTACATTCAAAGGAATATTTGTGTTATTGGATTGATGAAATGAAGGAAAAAGAGAGAATATTAAAAGCACGAAAGCAAGCTACACTGGATAAAATATCTGCGCATTTTGCTCTTAGCCACTTCTTTGGAAGGGTAGGTCTTAAAGGCAAGGCTTAACGGATTACACTAGTTATTATTCAACTCCTTATGTTTTAGATGTCATTATGCGCTACCCACTTACCTTTTGGAAGGGTGCTTATTGTGTCACTATTGTAATAAACCATCTGTTTTCTTTTCTATTTTTCATAAAATCCAATACTAACTGTGGTGCAGATATACCCCTCACACCCTTTGTCAGCAAGAAATACATCAAAATTTCTGAAAGTAGACTCAGAACACACACATACCTCACACTTTGAAGGTTTGGCTAGAGTGAATCTTGATTGATAAAAGGGCTTTATTGATTCATCGATAAACGAGTTATAAAATAGTGAGGATATACATTGGTATGAGGCACTCCATGACGAATATACGCAGAATAACAATAAAAATTGAATGAACGAGATGCACCAACCAGCTGAATCTTTTGGTTTGATAGATAAGAGAGAAGTGGTTCTAGTTGGGTTTCTATAAGTCAAAAGTAGTGGAAAAACGAATTGAATTCAGTTCTGATATATTCAGCTAATTCTTTGTTACTAATAAGGTTGTGTCTGTTTTTGTCTCAGACACAACTGACATGAAAAAAATTAAAAAAAGGAAATACGACGCGGACATAAAATAAAAAATTTAAAAGAAGAAACAAAATTCCGAAGAAACAATCCATTAGGACTTTGTGTAACAAATGAGCGATTTATTTATAATCAAGTACATTGACATACACACATACTTTCTTCAAAAGACATCTTTTTCTACCATTTTACATCGCACAATTTAAATGTATGCATACACTCTACAAAAAGCTAATAAAAATAAGTTATTCAGTGCATGTTGTCACCACACACCCACAGACATACATTATGTATTGTACTCAATCTTTATGAAAATTGTTGCAAAATTGGCACCCAGAATAAAAGTTTTAGCTTTTCACCTGCAAATTTTTCATAATATATATATGTATATGTATAGACCACAGCGCACACTCCTTCCTTCTATCACTCTCTTCAACAAGCACAAAATACCCAAGACATGTCGCTCCGCTCTTCTTCCTAGTTCAAAATTCATTATCTAGCATACCATCATTAACATTATGAACTTCAGAACTAAAACCTTCTTGAGTAGCGTATAGGGTATCTTCAACCTTTTTCAACAAGGTTAATACATCCAATTCTGATAATAAAGTTTCATTATTTTCAATATTTTGAATCAATATTTCAATGTCACGGCATTTATTGAAATAAAAATTACGCTCAACCTGTAATGTATCACAATTGAGTCTATATTCATTCAATTGAGTTTCCAAGTCATCATTTCTTTGAAGTATTTCTTCAACTTCTTCATTGGTAATGTGGTAGCCGTTACTCTTACTATTACTACCATTTGTGTTGTTATAATTCTTGTTATTAGTAACGTGTGATTGATGATCATTTGCTGTGTATGCAATGGCTGTTGCTGATGTTGTAGTTTGAAAGGAAGAAGAAGTGTCACCACTCAAACTTGAATTCATAACCACTACTGGGGACTTATATTTGCCATTAGATTCACCCCCACCATTTCCTACGGTACTATTACCACCAAGTTGAGATGGCACTCTTCTAACCAGTCTATCTGAACTTTTCCTTGATCGCTGAATAGGAGTAGATATTCTTGATGACGTGGTTGGAGTCATTGATTTTCTGGATCTAACCCTAGTTGACATATTACTACTAGTATAATTTGTAGATAATACGTCATGAGGAGAATGACGACCTCCATGGGTATTTGAATCCAGGTTTATTTTGCCGCTAGATTCCATATTATGATCACTACTATACCCATTATGACTTTGATTGATACCTAATCCTGGACTTTGACTTATTTGTCGTTTTCTAGTAGTGGTGGTAGCAGGTGAAGCTAGATTCTGTTGTTGTGGTTGTTGTTGTTTTAAAGTAGGATGACCATTCGTTGGAACCAGATTCAAAGTATTATAAGGGCTATTATTACTACCAGCAATACCATTTCTTTTACTTAATGCATCATAATGATTATTTAAATCAGAATTTTCATTCCAATATCGTTTAAACCATTGCAACAATTCCAAATTATCTTGTAAACGACACTTGATCAACCTTTCAACATCAATGTTTTTAGTAATACGATGTTTATTAAACTCCAGTTGTAATATTTTCCAATTATGACGATATGCATATTCTGTAGTGGCATTGAATTTGACTTTGTTTAAGGGGACACCACCAACTACTGAATCCATCAATTGACAAAATGCTGCTCCTGTACCACACTGTTCTATTTTGGTATAATTCAAGTTAAGTATGGTGTTGATCCATTGTAATAGCTCTGTACGGGATTCACCAACCACCATTGTTGTGTTACATCAAACAAAAGGATGAGAAAGAATACACACAAGTGAAGGAATCTTGTTCTAGGGAAGGCTGGAGATGTGCAGTAAAACAAGTCGTATGGTGTTATTGGAATCTTCTACCACGTGCGTCCCTATAAGTATGGTTCAAGAAGGTTGTAATTAATATGTTATGTGGTTAAAACTTATCCTTTGGATTCAAATTGGTAAACAAACAGAAAAAATTTAAAACACGCACACACATTACATTTTCAAAACAAAAAAGACGTGTTGTATGTTCAGTGAAATATACAAAAGTATATGATCACATAAAATTAAATACGAACCTAGTGGTGCTTCAGCAGTCAGTAGTATAGATAGAATGATGTCAGATGAGCGCCGAGGTAAACTGAACTCAAATTGAGAGTTCTCAAAGGAAGAGGGGGTCACGTAAATTATTGCAACCAAATCAATTTCCCCCTCTATTTGATACACCCCTCTATTTGATACAGTCACCCCAACACAAATCGTCAGACTCTCTCTATAAGTATGAAGGTGGGATTTTGTTTACGCCCAAGTCAACTAGTCATCATATTTAAAAATGTAAATATTAATGTGCAGAAGCTCGCAGATTAAAGACATTCCTTGAGTATGTAGTTAACAGATTGAACCAGCTACAGTCAAAAAAAAATAATTCCATGTGAAGATAAAAGAGAAGTTAAAGTTGAAGTAATTATGTCATTTACAAATATGTTGTAGTGGATACCTGAGGGATAGAAGAAGAAAGAAGAAGAAAGAAGAAAGGAGAAAGAAGAAAGATAAGTATGTATACTGTGATTTTAATCCATTGGTCTGTGGCAAAGCCAATTTCTTCTTACTTTACTGCATATGATAATTTCAAAATTCGTAATTTATGAGTGTGTTAAGGTTAATATGTATGTATGGATGTACACAGCCTTATGTAGTGACGCAATTTTGACAAGAAATGAAAAAAAAAACATGACATTGAGATTTTTCTACGCACAAAAATCATCATTATTTCAAACGTCATCCCAACACAAAAGACAGAGAGGACAACAAACAATAATCCAAGTAGCAATTTTTTCTATTTAACAACACGCATCAATCAATTGCATTTTATACCAATTGCACTCCCCCCAGCAATATATATTTCCTCGATTGATTGACAAAAAAACATAGACAAATCAAGGCAACTTTACACAGCTTTTTCCTTTTCCCCTTTATACAGAAATTGCGTTCGCCACTACAATGTCATCGTCACCATCTACTGGATACCAACAACACCATCATCGCAACAACAACCCTGATTCATCATCGTCAGCTTTGGTTTCCGATTCAGACTACGATGTCAATGATACTTCACCTCCATCTGCACCAACCCCCCCTTTAAGAAGATCTTCATCGTTATTTTCCCTTTCTTCGAAAGAGGATATTCCCAAACCAGAACAGACTGAATACTTGAAATTTATCAATGATAATAGACACTTCAGTTTAATAAGAAACTTACATATGGCTGATTTCATCACATTATTGAATGGGTTCAGTGGGTTCTACGCTATAATATCTTGTTTAAGATATTCATTAACTGGAAAATCAAACTATGTTCAGAGAGCTCATTTCTTTATTGTTTTGGGATTATTTTTTGATTTCTTTGACGGTAGGGTTGCCAGATTAAGAAATAAATCCTCGTTAATGGGCCAAGAATTGGATTCATTAGCTGATTTAGTCAGTTTTGGTGTTTCTCCAGCAACAATTGCTTTTGCTATTGGATTCCAATCAACTATTGATGTTTTGTTGTTGACTTTTTGGGTCTTGTGTGGATTGACAAGATTAGCAAGGTTTAATATCTCAGTAAATAATATTCCTAAGGACAAGACGGGTAAATCACAGTATTTTGAAGGATTACCTATCCCAAGTAATTTATTTTGGGTAGGGTTGATGGCGTTTTTGGTTTATAAGGATTGGATTCATGACAAGTTACCATTGGGTTTGGTTTTCGCCAATACTCCTTATGAATTTCATTTATTAGCTATCGGATTTGTATTACAGGGATGTGCTAATATTTCGAAATCTTTGAAAATTCCAAAACCATAGGTAGAAGATAAAATTTAGTGCTATATAGTGGTGTTTTGATATATTATTGAGTTCAAATATAAAAAGATTGTTTAGGTTATACATAAGTGGGGTTGGCACATATGGTCCATCATTGTCTACCCTGACCACAGTAGCATGAAATAGAGGATAAAAGTAATAGAAAACCACCTTTCATGTATTTGTTAACTCTAAAAAGCTGTCTAGAGTTTGATTGAGCTCAAGGGAAGATAGTCGTGCACAATTTTCAACGCTATTAATTTGCAGCCGAGATTGATTATTATAACTCTCTCCAGTTCACGAGGAAAGTTCAAACTGTTCCACTACATTTCAAGCTCCAGCGTCTCATTAAAACAAAACTTTACAGTTTTATTCACGTGTATTCCAAGAATTCGGCAGATGCTTGTGGCCCTAATCAATGGATTGTGCCACATAATGATAGTATAGACTTGAACTCACATCCTCTTTCGCCGTTTCATTTTCGTGAAAAATTGAACATTTTAAAGACTAATAAATATACGATTATTTCCATTGATAACTTCGAAAAAAATATGGCCAAAATGGATCGTAACGAGCCCATTACATACCTTGAAATGGTTGAATGTTTTTTCATGTTACTTGATTGTGTAGTTAGACACTGAGATAATTGAATATTTTAGCTACATCGAAACACAAGCACTTCGCGAACCTAAACATTGGTATCGAACCAAACATCAAGCATAGAATTATATATTTACGGTGAAAGGCAATTCTGAGTTTATCTGGAATGATGCTTTCTCAGTTCCAAACAGAAAAGCAAATTGAAAGTGCTTAGAAGTTTTTGAAATTGAATATTTCCCAAAATTGAATTCTATAAATGAACTTGTTAACTAGACTCATTTAAAATCATATCTCTCCAACGAATTTCTGTACAACAAACAGGAGCCTTAAGAGTATTGACTTCGAGTGAAGTTGGCATATCTTGAAATTGGCTGGCCTTTAAACACAAACGACATTGACATCAATCGATTTATGGTTAGCGAAATCTTTGATACTTCGAATTCGATTCAATTAGTATTATCAGGAATAGACCATTTTATGTCATATTTTGTTCAAAACCAATCGGACATAGAGTATCATAACCTTGTTGAGTTTAGAGTTCATCCGGTGGATTTTCTTGCCGGTATTGAAAACTTGCCTCTATTAAAACATAGAAACTTACGATCTCTCATTTTATTGGCCGATCTGGCAGAGAACCGAGATGTACAAAGTATTTGCAGCTTACTTGTCAACTATCCGGATGCCAGCTCTAATTGGTGGAGCAATGGCAGAAAGTATTGCATGTTTTTGACGGATTATGATTACATATTGAATTCCAACCTGCCCCCCGGAGTCATTGATTTTCATCGGAGAAAACATATCATATTCCTGGAGGACGGGCAAGATTGCTTTGTAACACAATCGAAGGATATTGTTCAAGACGAAGACAAAGGTAGAAGAATGGAGGTGGAGCTTAAAAGATTTTACTCGCATCTTGAACTTGAAAATAATCTTGGGTAGCTATTTTTAACTTTATTATTTAATATCACAGCCTGCGTTTGATTTCCTATAGCCAAAGCTCACGAAGAATCCAAACATTATCATTGGCTTGTGAGAGTCCTCAACAACTCTCCAATAAGTATTCCTTGATTTAGCATCTTCCCAGAGCATCACAGAAAATAGGCGCCGTGTTGTGAGTGTTTCGACATGGACGTACTTTCCGACTCATTCAACCAAATTGATATCAATATAGTTTTGATATGACGTAAATCCTCTCATCCATTTGAGCAAAAATGCATTCGTAGCACAATTAAAACATTCTTTTAAGCAAATCTCATCTGCAGACGCTACAAGCACATTTATCAAGTTGAGGATATACAGCTCTGGCAGTGATTGCATCCATTTTCAAAATTTGAACATCAGCCTATCCCATTTGCCGCCACCACCATATTACTTTGTGATTGTTTCATCATTCTTCGTCGTTGGGGTCGTAAACCTAGGTCTTGAAAAAGCAAAAATGATAACATTTCTAAAATCTATGCCATTGTATTTCCCAGTGGCCAACTGTTGAATAAAATCAGGAGGAAAATTCTTGGGGTCCAATAATCCAATATCATTTAATTTAAACGGAGTCAATCGATGTTGATGTTGAGCTTTGTCCAACAGATAACAAGTGTCCCAGAATGCGGAGTTCAAGGGGATCAATTTAAAAATTATATTGGGCCAGTAATTCCATCTTCTTTTACGCTGATCAACATTCTCATGAGTTATTCCTAATTTTCGACATTCGTAGAAAAAGAAGTTCAATTGAAATAGGAGTTCGGGGGTATCTTTCACAGCATCAACTACTTGTTGAACCTTGTCCTTGGTAGGAGATTTACCCAATTCATCAAATCTTTCATCGATTTTGTTGGCTTGTTGAACGGCTTTGAATATACTGGGGATCTTAAAAGATAGATTTCGCGTGGTGACGTTGGCGTGGACCAATGCGGCAAGTCTGGTGCGGTAAAAGAAATCCGTCTTCGAATTCTGAAGTGTAGTGACCGCCTGTCTTTTGATGATTTGAAACATGGTTACAATAGTGTAAGCACAAGCTAACTCTAGCTGAATGTCATCAAACCAGATCGAAAAATATTCACCAATCACGATTTCAGGTAGCGCACCTTTTGGAATCGGAAGAAGGAAAAAAAAATTTCGATGTGAAATATTTTTCAGCAAGGTAAGTGACTTCTGATTGCAACAGTTTTTAAAAACAAACAGGTAATAACTAATACCATATAATCATTAATACGACTATGCTTAGGACAACCGCTAGACTGTTGATAAATACAGCAATTAAGTCCAGCAAACCATCATTAATTACATCTACAAAGGGCCCACAGACACTTCTACCAAGATTACATCATCTCCAATCCATAAAGTTTTATTCAACTAAAGATGATAAATCAGCCACCGATAAGAAAAAGAAGTCCGATGAACCACAATCCATTTTGAATGATGACATGCTAGCTAGAGCTGGATTCGAAGATCTTGAATCACAAAAGGATGGTAAACAACAATCCAAAAGAGATGGCAAAACTATCGAGGAACAAGAGCAAGAGCAAGAGCAAGAACAAGAACAAGAATTCGAAGATGAGGACGGATCTAAGAAATCATCCAGACGTAAGAGAAGAAGAGCACAAACATCAAAGGATTTAAAACGTGAGAGATATGCCAATATCTTTTACTTGTCTACTTTAGTCGGAGGTGCCCTTGGATTAGGATACATGAGTAGAGACTGGGATTCAGAAAAGGAACAAGAAGAAATGGATGGTAAAAATATTTCCAACGGATACACTCCAGCTTTAATGTATGAAAGAATGAGCAAAAGATTAGCATCGTTATTTACATTTTTTTCCGAACCAGCGTTTGAAAACTTGTTACCACCACCAGCACCGGAACAATATCGCCGTCCATTGACTTTGGTATTGACATTGGATGATTTGTTAATTCACTCTGATTGGGATACTAAACATGGATGGAGAACCGCTAAAAGACCAGGACTTGATTATTTCTTGGGTTATTTATCGCAATACTATGAAATTGTTTTGTTTTGCTCCAATTCACAATTGTTTTCCGAAAAAGCTGTTGGTAAATTAGATCCATATCATGCCTACATTTCATATGCATTGTTTAGAGAAGGATGCCGTTACAAAGATGGGAAATTGATTAAAGATCTTTCATTATTGAATAGAGATTTGGGCAAGACAGTTATGGTTGAAGTTGATCCTGATTGTACATCATTACAACCAGAAAACTCTATCGTGGTTAAGAAATGGGATGGTAGACCTGATGATTATTTGATTCGTTTGATCCCATTCTTGGAATACTTGGCTACTCAACCAGTTAAAGATGTTCGTCCAATTCTCAATTCATTCAATGATAAATCCAACATAGTTGACGAATTTACTCAACGTGAAGCTAAATTAAGACAACAATGGAAAAAAGATCACCCTCAAGATAAGCCAAATGCCGCCAATTTCCTTGCCAAGATGCTTGGTATGCCAGTTCAAGAACCCAAAATGCCATTGGATATAATTAGAGAACATGGTCAATTACAATATCAACATTTCCAAAAATACTTACAAGAAAATGCTGCTAAATTTTTAGAAGAAGAACAGAAATTGAAGGATGAATTTGGTAAAATGACTTTAAACAAATTGATTACTGAAGGTGGACCAAATCCGGAAGAAATTGCTAAAGTGCAACAACAAAGAGCAGCTGAAGAAGCTGAAAAGCAGAAACAAGCAGCAGCAGCTAAGTAAAAGCAGAACTGCAGTTAATTAAAGGAAAGAGATATAGTAAGACTTTTTTTTTCATCTGCGGTGTAACTCAATAGTTTGTATATAAACGGTGAAACGGTGAAGTGATTTTATGTAATAATTTCTCTATATGAAACGAATCAAATTTGCGCTTAAATTGGGAGACACCTGAACACCCATCTTCTCGTAAGACGTGTCAGTTTTGCACCCATTATACACTGAAAACAGATTCCACATACAAATTGTTTTCTCTGCGTGAGGTTGCTCTTTTTATCAGTTTTCAAGCTATTTTTTTTCTCTATTTGATCAATTTTGTGTCAAAACCGAGGCCGGACTCGGATTTTCACAAACACACAAACAAAGATTATGCACATATAAGGAGATAATTTTCTTCTTTGTATACCAAGGGCTGAGTATGAGTAAGAAGAGAAACATCTTTTGATGGAATAAATTTGCTCATATACCTCTCGTAATTTTTTTTGACAAAGGTTTTGCACGTAAAAGTACCATATCGAGACCAAAAGAGTGAGGAAGTTGCCTTCTTGTCATTCAAACTAAACCTATATTTCCGCGAAGCAGAAAGGGGCTCCCCCCCCAATTTTCTCTCAATTCATTGTGCAAGGGAGTCGCTTATTGTTAGACCCAGACAACCAATCATTTCAGAAAATGGAGTATAAAATAATGGAGACAAATCAGGGAGAGAGAGGGGATTGTGCCCTTCAATTGTCTCAGGCCTATTACAATATGCTTTTGCAACAATAGAAAAAAGGGGGCTCTAAGTATGTAATTAGTATTGATATAAGAGGCATTATAAATTCTAGCCAATCATAGGAATGTTGTTAAAACAAGAGATTTTCTATCTTTTTGTGTATTTTTGCTATATTTCTTTTTCTCTTTTTTATCTTTTTCATCAATTGAAATGTTACATAACACATTACGTAACTAATAGAAAATCAGAAAATTTCTCACTTAAAATTATTTAATATTGATTATATAACAACAGAATATATTTCCCAACAGTTTATTAGTTATATTTTGACATTAGAATAAAAGGGGACTGTGAGACAATATATACACCAGCACAGGCATACTTGCATATCTCCCATTAGCTATAAAGGAAGATCAAACATTTACTTTATACTTCAACAACAACTCAACAATCTCAAGTTCAAATTACTGGGGAAAATCACATACTGAATACCTCCTAATTACGAAGCAACAACAACAGACACCGACCACCAAACACTTGTCGTAAATGTCAACAAAGGGTCCTAGTATTGCTCCGAGACAGCTGTCGGTGGCCCAGTCGCCGATAGCTATTGCTGGTTCTCCTCCATCCTCGGCTTCCGCGAGCTCAACACCGAGAAGTGCAGCCAGTCCCAACACCCACAATAACAATGCAACATCCCCACCAAACAATCCTACCGCTAGAAGCTTAACCACAAAGAGTGTTACCCTGATTATGACATCAAAGGAATGGGTTTTGCCTCCTAGACCTAAACCAGGTAGAAAACCTAGTGTCGATACCCCGGCATCCAAAAGAAAGGCACAAAATAGAGCAGCACAAAGGGCCTTTAGAGAACGAAGAGCCACTAGGGTCCAGGAGTTGGAAGAGAAACTAATGGAAGTTGAAAAGGAAAAGGATATAAAGGAGATGGCATTGATTAATACGATAAATAAGTTAAAGGCAGAAAATAACTTTTTAACAAAGAGTATGGAACAAATACGACAAGAAATGGCCATGTTTAGAGCATCCCAGGAGGAGATAAGACTGCAGGTGCCACAACAACAAGGACAACAGCAACAAACACAGCAACAAAACATTGCACCTGCGCCTCCTCAACAATTTTCCAAACGTCATTCAAGTAATACATCATCATCTTCTTATTCACAACTTTCACTTCAGCCTGCACAACAACAACAGCAGTCACAGCAACAACAACGACAACAACAGCAATACTTTGCAGGGTTCAATGCAGGTCAGAATCCATCACCGCTGAATAACATCTCACCAGCTGGCTCGTCATATTCTTTACAGCAGATATCACCTGCACCTTCCGCAGATCTGCCACCCAATGGTACTACAAGAAATAGCTTCCAACCTCACGGTGTGATCAGTCGAAATAATAGTAGTAATAGCAACAGCACGCAGCACACATTGACACCCGTTTCCAACAATAATACACCCGACAAACTCTTTGCATCCAACAACAACAATAATAATGGAGGAGTTGATTCATCGGAATTTGATTGTGGTGTGTGTATCAAAGATGAATGTTTATGTGAATCTGTGGGATTGAAGGAACCTCACAAGACCGAAGCAGAACGAGAATTAGAAAACCAATTGAACTCAATTAAACCTCAAGCAGCTGTAACACTTCGTCGGAAGAGAAAAGCACAAAGTATTAATGATGTCGAAGAAATAGATTTCACCAGACAGTTCGCCACTAAAGCTAAACCTATGCCAGATTTGAATAAGCTACGAAAACAAGACCAGAAACTGAGTAACACTGTTGTTTCAGTAACTAAACACAATCACCAGCATAATCAGCCACGATCAAGATCAATTGACAAGATCGACAATTCTGATTTCAATGAAGACTCGCCAATGGAGAATTGTGGATTTTGTTCAGATGATACGCCATGTGTTTGTCGTGAAGCGGCCAAAGAAGCAGCCAGACTCAATGCCTCATTGAATGGACCTAATAATATCATTGTCGAGGAAGAAGAGGAACAAGTGGATGGTGAAACTAATGGGCAAGGCAGCGATCATAACACCCTACCTCCATTACAATTCAATTTAACTAGCAATAACAACAATACCAAAATGGCTCTTCCTGTGATGCATCCTGGCCCTTCAGTCGAGATACGAGATATAACAAACTTGACACCGGGGGCAGTGCCAACAGTAATACCAAGACCAAACCAATCATCTACAGAATCGTCATCATCATCATCACAGCCACAAACGGAGGAAGACGCCAATTCAAATGAAGATACTGGTAGTGGGTGTACAGGAAACCCGGGTACATGTAAACAATGTCAAATGGATCCGATGTCTACCTTATTCTGTACAACAGTTGCTTCTAAAAGCAATGACTCTTCAATACGACCCAATCTATCAAGGAACAATTCAAGAGCGTCACTCCTGTTGAATTTTGGACCCAACACACCTAGTGCAAGTGGTGCCAACAACAAAAACAATAATGCACCAAGTCCTATCCCTCCGCCGTTAATCGCCACGAACAGCTCAAATAATCTCGCCGCTAGTCCTGGTGCAGGTTTAAGTGGTTTGTCGGCACTTGTACCAACGACTCCTGGAAGTGTATCCAACAATGGCAACAACAGTGATTCTTCAACAGGTGGCATGTTTATTCCTTGTGCTGATGCATACAAGACGTTATCTCGTCATAAGAAATTTAATAGTGTTGACTTTAGTACATTGGTTGGCAAGTTGACTACAAGAGGTATGCAAGTTGAGGTTCAATCAGTAGCAAATGTCTTGCGAGAATTGGATCGAAGACTATACAATTGATGATACTATTTAAATTTAAGTAATTAAAGATAGTTTGAAACAACTTTAATGACATTTCATTTCAAGTCAAGGATGAATTACGTAGTTTTTTAGCAAACAGTAATACTTCAAATTTAAAACTATACAATCAGATAAACAAATGAAAACTTAATAAAAAAAAAGTTTGACATGGACTAAACTCGGAATTTCTCTCTCTAATTCCATCCGCCTGGCATACTAAATGAGGTGTTGGCATTTGTCACTTCAGAATCAACTTCCCCAGCATTTGAAGTCAATCCATGTGACGACGATCCAGCATTAGATCCAACAGTTGCGCCACCTTCTTGCAAATCTCTTGGCACCTTATCGTATTCA
This sequence comes from Candida orthopsilosis Co 90-125, assembly GCF_000315875.1. Taxonomy (NCBI): domain Eukaryota; kingdom Fungi; phylum Ascomycota; class Pichiomycetes; order Serinales; family Debaryomycetaceae; genus Lodderomyces; species Lodderomyces orthopsilosis. Next base: position 1,870,626 of record NC_018292.1, read on the forward strand.
CCATAACCAGTTGTGCCAGTAGTAGAAGTGAGACCCCCATCAGTAGATTTACCAACACCCGTTTCGCCCGCAGATGTGGTATCAGGACCAGACAAAGGTTTTGTACTAAAGCCCGATTCAGGAATATAATTAGATGGTTTCGATGACGATTGGTGGTCAGCATATCTGGCTGATTGACCACCATTGCCATACAGAGCATCATTGACATTTCTATCAAAACTGGTATTCTCAGAAGATGATGAGTAAGCATCAACAGCAGACTTTGGATAAGCATTGGACCCCAGCAAGTGTGATGATGACGGGTTAGAATCACTATGAGAATTATCACCGTAAGCGCCTCCTTTTGACTTGGCATCACTTTCATTACTTTGATTTGCGATACCCAATGATTCCAATGCACCAGCAGCACCAGAAGCACCAATAATGCTCGATGCCAAACCTGACAATCCACTCTGAGAAGTGGATGATTGTTTCTCATTTCCCAGTCGGGAATTTGTAGATGGTTTTTCGTGACCGACACCACCACGATCATCATAGTTTGAATAGCTTGGCAATCCACCTGACACAGCAGCATCTGAGGTACCAGACGAGGTCTTGATATTGGAACCTTCATCTAAAGTAGACGAATGTTGTCCCGAGGTTGAGTAATGGGAAGATGTATTTGTTTCCTTTGTAGCGGGAAAACCTTGTGGATATGGTGGTTCAGGCTTGGAGGAGTCACTACCTAAATGTTGTCCAGCATTGGCGCTTGTATGATGGGTTGGTTCAGTCAAGTGGGGGTGCCTTGATGAAGCAGTGCTAGCAGCAGCAGCAGCTAATCCACCGGTTCCAGCAGCAGCAGTAGAAGAGCTCACACCACCAGAATTAGTAGCATTTGTTGTGCTTTTGGATGTATTAGCATGATTATCCAAACCAGAGTGTTTAGAATCCACAGCTAAATCGGTGAAATGTGCGATTTCGTCACCATTTTCATCTCTAACAATACCAGTGTGTGCATCAACTTGCAACTCTTTAACCTTGGAGATAATGGACGCATGTGTCTTTTGTAACCTAGCAACAGCAGTTCTGGCAATCTTCGTGGCGATTGTATTGTCCTTGGTACCCTTAACATTGACAAAAATTTCATCATCATCATTTGCTGCGTTCGATGTAGACTTTTGTTGTTGACTGTGGTGAACCTTATCTGTAGCACCAGCACCCGCACCAGCAGCACCAGCTGACAATCCGGTATTTTGTCTTGCAGCCTCATGCAATCTCTGTTTTGCTAACTCAGATTGATCAGATGCCTGGCCCAGAGTTGGATTGTAAGGACAAGTCTTAGCACCAACACCATCTCCTTCATAGGACGTATCAACTCCACGAGTGCCATGTGAAACTTGACTGTCTTGGTAATAGCCAGCAGCACTTGGCACACTTTGGTCCTTAGAACCAGTGTAAGGACAGGTTTTTGCACCAACACCTTCACCCTCGTATGACGTGTCTACTCCACGAGGTCCACGAGAACCCTGACCATACGCGCCTGCAGCATAGTGACCGCGTTGATGACCTTCAGCATAGGCTTCACGAATAATGTCAGCATGAGCATCATGTCCTGGAATTCCTTGTTTGTGGTATTCATTAGCCGCACCAGGAGTAGGTTGGCCAATTGAACTAAAGTAAGGACACTCACCAGGTTTGAGTTCTGGCACCGAACTTCCATCACCATATGTGACACCAGGAGCAGCTTCTCTGTCTAATGCCAAAATTGATGCAATTGCATCGCTCCTGTCTCCTTCTGGGGCAACTTCAGTCTTTTTTCCAGCACCATCTCCTCTGTATGAAGTATCAGCATTACTAGTAGCACCCTGGGTGTAACCCTCAGCTCTAGATTGGCCCACAACTTGATGTTCCACGCCCTTGCTTTGTCCTGCATAAATGTTTGTCTTTTGTCCAGCACCATCACCTTCGTAAGAAGTGTCAGTACCCAGTTGGGTACCCTGAGCATAACCCTCAGCTCTTGATTGACCAACAACTTGTGGAGCAACACCTTGGATGTTAGAAGCCTTTTGTCCACCGTAAACGTTGGTTTGCTGGCCGGCTCCATCACCTTCATAAGAAGTGTCTAAACCACGAGCACCTTGAGTATAGCCCTCAGCTCTTGATTGTCCAACGATGTTTGGCGCAGAGCCATGAGTATGAACTTCCTTCTCAGTAACGTAGTCCTCTTTGTAAATTTCCTTGTTATTGGCATCAATGACCAATTTACCAGAAGTTAAGTCAACACCCCTTTGGTCCAATTTCTTGGATGCATTTCTTGCAGTTCTCAAAGCCTCCTCCTTGTCTTCAATTCCGACAACTTCAACAACTAAATTGTTTGAATTGTCTTCTCTTTCCTTGTGAGCTGTGTTTTCATCAACCAATTCAGATTTGTTGTCAACTGGGGTGTGTAAGGACTTCTGATTATATTCGGGTTGCGAAGAGCCCAAAGCAGCTCCTCCTAAGGCTCCGGCACTAGCACCGCCAACAATAGCAGCCTCTCTGTTGGATGTGCCGTATGATCTATTGTGGATGTTATTGTCCTTTTCAGCCTTCTTTTCGGTACTACCCTTGGCATACCCATGCTCATACAAATCTTGTTTGAGTTTCGAGTCCAACTTGGAGTCAGTGTCTCTAACACCACCACTGAATCCATAAGCTGTTGTAGAGGGTTGATGGTGTTTTTGACCAGCTGCATAACCATGCTCGTACAACTGTTGTTTCAAGTCACGGTCAATTGCTTGAGATTGAACAGCACCTGATTTATAGCCATGCGCATATAACTGCTTTTTTAAATCATGATCCAACAGCTGATTGGCCCCATATGCGGCACCGGCAGTACCGACAGCATCAGATGTGGCACCTGATTTGGGGTTTGAATCATCAACGGAACGATTAAGTGGCTGGGTGGTATTATAGGAAGCACCCGAAACGTTCTTACTATGGGACGATAAAAGTGTAGAATCGGACTTTCCCTTGGCATAACCTTTCTCATAAAGGGATTTCTTTAACGCATCATCTAATTTTTCTTTTGAAGTGTCAGTTGATTGGCCACTGGCACCCAAAATACCACCTTTATTGGAAGGGCGCAGATTATTAGCTTTACCCTTGGAATACCCTTCCTCGTATAGGGACTTTTTCAATGCGTCATCCAACTTGTTTGATTTTGAAGTTTCAGGAGATTTATTTGAAGCTGAGCTATATGCAACAGCACCAGAACCTGCCCCAACGGCAGCAGCTATGGCATTCTTCTTGTGGTCATGATCTTTATCTGGGATTTCATGACCCTTAATGTCATCATCTGTCTTACTGCTCCTTCCAGTATCTACCGACCTTTTGCTAGCCGAGTCGCTAGTTTTAATTCCACCAGCACCAGCAGCACGCTTGATCTCATCAGTTGTCACAGTTGGGTAGTTGCTTGGCAAATTTTGAACATCATTTCCTGATGATTCGTTGGCGGTGCTTGTCAACTCCTTATCAACAGACTGACCTTTGTGAGCTGGCATTTTTTCGACCTTTGGGTCTGCATTTTCTGCAACTTCGATTAAAGATGATTTAACATTGGTGAATCCATGCTTTTTGTTGTAGGTGGCAACATCATCCTCGAGATCTTTAAACTGAGTGTCTTCAACAACTTCTTTTTCCACAGGATCTGCGTCAGAAGAAAGAGCCTTTTCTTTTTTGAGCTCCTTTTTGTTGACTTTATGAGGTGGCAATTTCTCGATTGAAGGGTCTGCTTCTTCTGCTTCTTGAATCAAGGACTCTTTTGGATCTTTGAATCCATGTTGCTTATTCCATTTACTGACATCCCCTTCAGCTGCCTTGAGCTGTTTATCTTCTACAGATTCTTTGTTCAGCTCAACAACCTCAGTTTCGTACCTGTCGGCGGTAGGGGCAAGCGTTCTTTCCCCCTCTAATTCCTTCTCGTTCACTTTATGAGATGGAAACTTTTCAATTGAGGGATCAACCTTTTCGGCATCTTCGATCAATGAATCATCGGCTGCTGTACCCTTATTGCTATTGCCACCTAAACCAAGCGCACCTGTAACTGCAGCACCTGCACCGGCCACTGCAGCGCCAGCTGTAGCTAAATACCCCTGATTTGAGGATTGAGGGGTGGTATTTGCTGAATCGTGACCTCTTCTGCTTGTTTTATTATCGCCAGAAACAGCACCCGCTGAGCTATAATCATGGTTACCTGTAACGTCCTTGCTCTTACCAAACTGTTCGTTTGTCGAGGTTTTTGGCTGTTGCGAACTATTCAAGCCAAGAGCACCAGCAGCAGCAGCAGCAGATACTTCTCCAATACGTTGCTTGGTACCTTCCAAATACAGGTCAGATGTTCCTGTGTTAGCAGAATAAACTTCCTGTTCACCTTTCTTTCTTCCGGCATCATGCGCCTCTTTGAGGATTTGTTGACGCTCTTGTTCGGGATCGCGAGGCCCAAGGCCCAAGTAGCCAGCTGCGGCAACAGCAGCTCCTCCAATTGCACCTTCTGCTTTTTCAACAAAGCCTTCCTGGTGTTGGCCAGATGTTTGTTTGGATGTAGCTTCTGCCCTTTCACTTTCTCCTTTTCTTTTTCCAGCTTCGTATGCTTCCTTAAGCAACTGCTTGTGGCCCTCTCTGGCATTATGCCCACCAAAACCCAAGTAACCAGCAGCTGCGGCAGCGGCGCCTCCAATGGCTTCTTCTGCCTTTTCAACGAAACCTTCTTGGTTTTGATCAGTGGTACCTCCTGTCTTAGTTCCAGCTTTCGCATCCTCAAACTTTTGTTGACCAGCTGCATAGGATGCGTCGAGAGTCTCTTGTTTTTGTTCAGGAGTGACGCCCTTAGCCGATTTATCTTGATCATTGTTAGCGCCAAATCCCAATAATCCAGCAGCTTTTCCAACAAGGCCCTCTTGATTTTGTCTAGCAGTATCCTTTGAAGCAATTCCACCTTTCTCGTTTTCGAATTGTTGTTGACCAGCTGCATAAGATGCATCTAAAGTCTCTTGTTTTTCTCTTGGTGTTACACCTTGGTTTGTCTTATCTTGATCCTTACTTGTACCATAGCCCAAGTAACCAGCAGCTGCGGCTAATGCACCGCCTGCACCAGCAAGTACGCCTTGTCCTGACCTTGCGTTATCATTGGCATTGGAATCAGTTTGAGTATCTGCAAATTCATCATGACCATCTGAATGATCATACTCGTCATGCACATCATCCAATTTAGGTGTTTTGATAGGCTCATCACGAACTGCAAAAGTAGATGCATTGCTAGGATCATTTCTCAATTTTTCGATCTTACTGTCAGCTTGATTGATTTGTCTATCAAGATCGGAGATTCTTCTTTCGGTGTCGACTGGATCATAATTGTCTTGTTTAGCAGTAGCAACACCAGCACCTCCAAGAATCACATCACCATCTTCAACAGTACCTGGATGGGACTCTTCTTTTTTCGATTTGGATGGCAACTCTCCCTGTTCTTTTTCAAGAACACCTGCAATACCATCCTTGTTATAAGCAGACCTATTTTCTTGATGAATTGCTTCTTTGTCTGGATGTTGATCATCGGTCGTGGTACCACTTCCACCAACTTGTTTGGAACCCAAAATAGAAGGATCTTCTTGTGTGTCATTCCTTCCTTGTTGATTACCTTCGCGATAAGCATCTTGTTTGATTTCCTCCAACGCTTTATTTGCTTTATCCTCTTGTTCATAAACTGTGGGCTTGGTTTTCAAGTTATCAGTATCAATATACTGAGCCTTTGTAGCTTCTTCATGTGTTTGTCTGAAATTACCTTGGTTGTAAGCATTAGCTGAGTCTTCTGAGGCTGTAGCAGCACCAAGAACCCCTCCTTGGGTATCTCTTGGATCAAAAAACTTTCCGTGTCCCTTTGCTGGGTTCGCGTCATCGCTATAAGCTGGGTCCGTATTGGTGAGGACAGCTGGGTTCGAGTGATCTTTGGAGTTATCATCTGCGACAACCGTGGGATCAGTGGGACTCTTTTTATTGCTGAAATCTCCTGGAACTTCGTATTTGAGTGGCTCTCTTGATCGTCTTGGTGGTGATGAAACTAAACGACCTTTTGAAGAGCTGGTAACAACATCACTGGCATTTGTGCTGTACTCGTGACCAGTGTTCGGGGTTTTGTGATCACCAGATGCACCGTAACCACCAATTCCTCCCGCTGCTGCTGCTGCAGGTGCTGTTCCGCCAGCATAGACACCAGTATTACCAGTCTTAGTGTGACGATGGAACAACTTGTGTCCTTCTTCCCAGGCTTCCTTGAGAATGTTGTCATGCTCTTTGTTTCCAGTTTTAGCTGCTGAAGATGATGTTGCTGCTGTTGCTGTGCCAGCTCCCCCGACAGCTACTCCACTACCAGCTGTAGCGGTGGATCCTTCATGTTTGTGATGGAATACTTTCTCTCCTTCTTTTCGAGCTTCCTGGAGCAATTTCTCCTTTTTTGGATTAGTCTCTTTCTTTGATGCGGACTTAGAGGTTTTGGGTGACGAATTGGGCGAAGATTCGTTACTTTTGTCCCCTTTGAACGTTTTCTTTAATTTACTGAAAAATTTACCTTCAGAACTCATACTTAAATATTGTCAAATTCAGTGTGGTAGGCTTTTGCAAGACAATGTATTTAAAGTGTAATATAATTGGATTAAATCTGAGTATTTCAGCGTGTTCTGTAGTGTTGATTCGAGTAATTGAATCTGATTTGGTTTTGAAAGAAGCTTTTAGTGTGGTTTAAAAAATGATATTGGAAAATGCAATTGAATAGCAATTGATTGTGCTTTTATAGTGAGGAAGAATGTTATGTTTTGATGTGTGGCTTATATTGTATAGAACAATAAGAGGGGGTGAGTTTTGGTGAGTGTGGTAAATTGATTTGGAAAATTTGGATTTATTTATTTAGATTGCTATAATTTTTATATATATTGTGTATATGCATTACACAAAAATGTGAAATTCCCCTTTTGAAATTTTGTCTTTAGTCATCACTTTTTTTTATAATTTCATTACACTCATTTCATCCACCACACTTTATAGGAAACTAGTGAAACAAACCACCACCAATGTAAAGTAGATAGCAACCATACAAAAGTTGTGTATCGGTAGCAATACACTCACAATTTTCACCGGATTTTACGTAAGTGCTTCTCTACTTTTAGCCCCAGTCACAAATGCGAAATTATGGGTCTAGCCGCTGTAAAAATTATTAAGTAAGTAGCCCGTCACAAAATGTGCAACTCCATTTTCAAGTAACGAATAAATTGATACAAAAACTATACTCAGATTTTCTCGAGGTGGGGAGGAAATTGCAGAGGAGGTGTCTCTGGCACAAAGTTGTGAAGGTGTGTGACGTCGTTCCATTAAAGTTGCAACTAGCACGTTTGTTTGCTAAAAGCCACAAAACAATACACGCACATTGTCTTAAGTATCAAAGGACAGAGATTTCGTGGAGCGTAATTGTGAGATAAAGAAAGCAAACTAGTTAGTCCGAGCTGAAATGCTATTTAGGACTAATAGGTTTTACCCGATTATGCCATCGGGTGTCCATATGCTTTTTGGCTGTGTTAAATTCGTAACACAAAATTGGTGCCTAACTTTTGCGAGGCGCAAATCGGTCGCTCACGTAGCACCAATGCGGGCCCACAATAAGTGGAACAAATACCTCGAGAGTCCAATTTCGTATCTACAGGACCCTCGTAAACAACCATATATGAGGTGACGTCACTTTAATTCGTTCGTAAAAACAAATGCTCCACACTAAAGCAAACCTGGCTCCGGTTCTTTTAACTCTAAACATTTGCACCGAAGATGAGCACCCAGAACTACCCAGTCACCCACTCTCTCTAGATTCTTACCGCAAGGTGTTTCCATATGCTTTTTAGTGATGTTAAAAACCAAAACTGTGTTTCTGTTAATTTCAGTTTTGTGTTCGACGGAACATTCTTTTACAATAGACATACGTCATACTTTTTGAAATGAGCCGCTCAAAACACGTGCAATTATCCATGTATTGATCCTACAAGAGTTTTGCTACCGGGTGTCAAATGTATTATTATAGTGGACAAGCCATTTGTGAAAATGAAATCTATGATATTAAGAAATTATACCAATATTTATAAAAGCATTGTGCTCTAAGAAAATGCGACAGCCACTTTGTAAGGGGCCAGTTCACCAACAAACGAGAAACATCGTTTCAATGAGCCCAATGTATATGCTGTTACCTCAAAACCAGCAGGTGTGTTTCACAATACCAATTACCAGACAAAGGTTCTTGATTATGTTTGAAACGGCAAACGACTTGAGTGTACAAAAGTGACTCGATCGTTAGCTGACGATAAACACTCTCACATTTTTTATTAAAAAGATTCCTTGAAACACAACTAACCACTCTTGGCCACTTTGCAAAATCCACCCTCTTGAATCACAAGTCGTTCAAAAAAGCAGTAAAGCAATACTCAAACCACAAGCTATCGATTAATAACAGCATCTACTAACTATACTGTGGAACTTTGTTTCCTTTATTATATATCAATCGTGTCACCAACCATTCTAAACTTTCCTTCAATCCTTGATTTTCCAACACACTTACAGGCAAAAGCTTTGAATCAGTAGCTTCCAACTCACTAACCAATTTGATAAAAACACCAGTTTTCAAACTCACCAAATCAACTGCTTGTGGTAAGTCTTGTTTATTTGCAAGCATTAGAATAGGTACATTTACCGTACCATCTAATCCTATAGTTTGTTCGTAATCTGGATTGGATGCCCCATTTTCGTTCGCTTCCAGCAAAAGCCAACTATCGTCATGGGCAATTTCAATCAAGGTTTCATAACATTCTTGAAACCGTTCAGTATCAGTTGAATCTATGATGAATATTATTCCATGGCATTGTTTGAAATATCTCGACCACATGTTACGGAGTGATTTTTGACCACCTAGGTCCCAAAATTTTAAATTGATATTTTTGAACTGTGATGCAAACGGTGACAGTTTATTTGAAGCTTCAAATTTGATTGTGGTGGTATTTTGTCCCACAGTAGGCAAGATTCGTTTGGACTTTAAAATGGATGTTGTTGATCGCTGTGGACTTGATTCAGTATTTGTATTGTCATTGGAGTCACCACTACTTCCATTCTTCATATTAGCTGTTAAACTATGCGATTTCTTGTCAGATGAGGATGCAGTTGCTGATGGGTATAGTAGTTTTATATGCTCAAGAAATGACGTTTTCCCAGCATTGTCTAATCCTAGAATAAGAACATTGTATTGTTCTCGTTTGGTGTATTGAGTGTACAATGATGACGCTAGATGAAACATTGAACAAGTGGATAGTGCCAATGGGTTAGTGAAGTTATAATTGGTATCTCAGTTGTTCCTTACTGTGTCCTGCGGATCTCGAAAGTTTTTTTTTTTATTTCCGAAAAGTTGTATACCTCAAACTATAAATTTCATCAAAAAAAATTTTCAACTTTTTAGTCTTCTTCTGTATTGCTCTTTTTAAGCCTTATATTGAACAATATGTGACCTGATAAAAAGGTATGTGTTATCATTCACACTTGCATCCGTCGTTTTCATGATGAATAATTTGATAGGGACAACTGAGTTTTACACATTGAAGATAGTTGTTTTAAAGATAGTAGAAATAAACAGATCTGATCTTTGACGAGGGATGCAAAAATAGATCTCAGAACAAGAAATACTAACTATTAATTCAGTTGATACTTTATCGTTTTATTTGATAAAAATCTACTTTAGGTCTATAAGTTTAAACAATACTTTCCACTTCTAGATGTTCTTTTTTACATAGTTAGGTTTGCCAATGTACAAATATGAAACAACAAAGGAGAACCAAGCAAAGATAACCAATACGGTGCTTGCAATGTATAACCACGAGTTGGAAATATCCCATGATCTCTTGAATTCATCATTGGCTAAATGCCTAACTGTCACAACCTTTTTATCTAAGATGTAGCTCAATCCATTACGTTTATAGTCCAACTCAAAAGTGAACATACCGTGATGATCAGGCACGGTAAAATTGACAAAGTATGCATAGGCATCTAGTTCACTACTGTTTTCAGTAGAACTGACTGGACCCAATGGACTCAAGTTTAATCTTTGATAAGGGTCCAACATTTTGAATGATAATTGTAATTGTTCATCTTCGTTTTTGACCTGAAAGGGAATCCACTTACCATCTTTATATTCCGATACACCAATTGTGTAAATAGCTTGGTCTTTGATCCTGTACAAATGTGGATTCAAGTTTTCCGGCTCATTAGCTTTGATATGTTGAACAAACTGTAATTTAATTACACCAGTGTCTTGAAAGCACCATTTGTATAAAGAATCATCAGCTAATAAATCAATCGAGCCTACCCAGACTAATCTGGCATTATTCAATGCTTGAAAACCAACAGCTAGGTACCCTTGCTCAGCAAAAGTCCAAGTGGATTCATCACTCATTACTTGACCAACTTTGTTAGTATAGCCTGTCTTTGTAGCTTTAATAATAGGTTGAATCAATTCATTATTCGAGATCAATGCAGCATTACCGTTAGTGTACTCAATCGTGTTTAAATTCTCCACTATTCTATTATTGCTAATCAAGTTGTCACCCTTTAATTCAACGACACCATTTTTGGAGTTGAAATGATCGATATATTTATATCCTTTTGGAGCAGGATAAATTCCGACTTCATTCAAAAAGATTCTTATCCCTTCAGGCAATGAAGCTTCAGACCCCCCAACGGCGAAAATGTTACCTCCTTCGTTAATAAATTTCAACAATTGATGTTGATTTAAACCAGATTTAGCACCAATTGCCTTCTTCAGTGATGGGAGTAAAACCAAATGATCAAATCTTGGGAAATCATCATAAAACAACAGTACTTCATCGTCGCTATATTGGCTAAGTGTTGTATCGTAATGGGTATTTAAAAATGTCAAAAGTTGTTTAACTTCAGGAGATAGTGACGCAGATGAATCATTTAATGGAATCAATGTTGGATCATACATGACCAAAGCAAAGTCTTTACTTGATACTGTCGATGCATGGGCAATGGCCAGCAAGAAGAATGCAAATGATATATAGATGAAGGACAACATGATTAAGTATGATTTCCTATGTGTACACGTTAATTGAAAAAAAATAGTAGACACATATTCAACATTCTCGTCAGAAAAAGGTTCATGTCGGGTATTTAGTCGCGACATTAGGAACATTTTAATTTTTTTTCACTCCTTCATCACTTTACTAGACCAGTAGTCAGACATTGCAATACAAACATGACCATCAAAATCAAAGTAGAGTTCCTCGGAGGACTCGATGTTATATCCTCATCTGTTAGAGAACATAAAGCAATTCTCCCGTTCGATGAGGGAGAAGCTACTATGAAGGATGCAATCAAATATATTTGTGATAATATCATCACTGACCCCAAAGATGTACCTGTTTTTATCGAGGATGACAGTGTACGACCAGGAATATTAGTGCTTATTAATGACACAGACTGGGAATTGGAAGGTATGGAAGATTACGTAATTGAAAGTGGAGATGTTTTGACTTTTACAAGTACGTTACATGGTGGATAGTCGAAAACCAGGCTCATTTGATGGAATTCAAAAGAAAGGTTAAGGGATGGGTGTTGTGTATTTGATTTGTTGAGAGTAACAGAAACACCATTATTGCAGGCTAGTTTATTGTCGAAAAGCTAGCTTTCTACGAATTCTAAATTAGGTTGCAAAAACAAATACACAAGAGAGTGGATATAGATTGAATGCATTTGCTTTGTTTACACAGCTAAAACTATAGACCCAGTTGATACGAAATCAGCCTAGGTGCTTGCCACAAGATTTTGTTTGAAAATATTATACAACAGTGAAGAAAGAGAGGGAGATGTACCATGTTGTTGAAGATGAAGGAATTTAACTTTACTACAACTATGTAAAACAATACACATGAAGGTTAAAGATTTAGTTATTATATCCTCCTTAATAATCCAATATCATTTTACTTATATTACACGGGCACTATACGACACCCAATACCTTTACCATCCCACTTTACACTGGTATTAAGAATTAGATTCAATGTCTCTTCATTGCGCTTAACAGTCAATTGTAACTTCTCACCAGGTTTAGCTCTCACTCTTTCAACCAATTTAGATAGCTTATTATGGTTTAATGCATGAATGTCATTATCAAAGATAACAATCAAGTCACGTTCTTTTAAACCTGCAGATTCAGCAGGACCGCCAGCAATGACTTCCTTTACCTGTGCAAAAGGAATATTTGGTTTTTGCTGATTCAGTCTTGGTTCAGTCTGCGCTTGATCATCTCCCAATTCTGTCTTCCTTTTTGCAAACTCCTCCTCCATTTTTGAATCTAGTACTTTTAACAATTCTTTATAATCATTTTTTAACCGAATGATTTGCACTCGAATCAATCGTATCGTGACTACATCAATATCACTTCTCGGAAATCCGTCGGCAGTGACTAAGTTCGTTTCCATGCTAGCCCCATATTTCTGCTGTAGTAAATTGAAAAGTATCCTCAATTGAGATTCGATTTCAAGTTTCAAATTCAGAAGTTGTTCGAAATCATATGAGGAGAATTTGGACTGGTCGTATTCTTGAAATTGGTCAGAGTCCAAGTTTAATGATTTCATCAATCCTTGGAACCCGGCAACGTCATGGTCGTCAACTGTCATTTGTAGTATCTTGTGAATAAGTGATGGCAAAATACTAAGTTTTTATTTTTTTGGTTCATTTTGCACCTTTTGTGGAGGAAGAGACAAATTCGTACTATATCACTATTGTTACATTTTAAAAGTCTAAATATGCAAATAACTGTCTTGTGTCTAATGCGTGCCATCAGTACTCATCGCAAATGAATAGGTACTCACTGCTTCAACATCGTCGTCCTCATTACCCTCACTGATTTCTTTCCACGATGCAACCGTTAACATTACAAAACCAACAATGACAAACGAGTCTCCAATCAATTGTTGCAAATCCAATGCGTTGCCAAAAACAACCCACTCAACTATACCAATAAGAAAAATAGTTGTCAAAGAACTCACCGAAGACAAAACTGGACTTGTTAAAGCCATGAGTGACAAAAAAGCCGCGCTGAATAGGAGATTACTAACTATCGAGCCAGAAATGTAAAGCCATATAGTTCCAGTGTTTTCTCCATAATTGAAAAAATTGACCCTGTGGATGTGTGTGAAATGTAAAACTGCTATTAAAAGAGCTAAAAATGCCAATGTATAGGCTCCCATTATACCCATGATGAAATTTGCAAACGTCAGTTGTCTTCTTGGTGTGATGATTTTTGATAAATGGGCTGGTATGCAGAGATACTTTTTGTACAATACTTCGTAGTAACCGTACAATATTGCCCCAACGAATATAAGTAAATTGCCCCAGAATCTATATGGGTACGGATTTTTTTCACCATTGTCCTCACCTATATCACTGCTGGAGGAGTATGAAACAACAAACACTCCAACTAATGCTATTATGACTGAGTTTACCTTCAACCAAGAAAACTTTTCATTCAATAATGGAATTGCAAAAGCATATGCAGTAAATGCTGAACAATTATAAATCGCAGTGACATCAGCTGCATAGGTCATCGACATGGATCCGTACCAGGTAAATCCAGCCAACGTGAGCACAGTTGTCACAATGAGCGTTTTGAACAAAATATGTTTGATCGATGGTGTATGAAAAAACGTGCGAATGCAATCCGTGATTGAACTAGAGCCTGAAATGTGGACATTACTCTCTATGATTTCGTTGAGATGCTTTGTCGACCTATTTTCATTTACATTGGCCTCATATATAAGGACTGATGTGTGGTAGACATTGTGAAATTGTTTAACAATTGCTTTTTTGAAATACTTCCAGTAGTTCACTTGCTGCACTGGAACTTCTTGCTGTGGATGTTCCTGCTCTTCAAGAAGCCCCGTGCTAGAATTTAGTCTTTGATATTGTATATTCCCCATTGCTGTATTCACTTTGACTGATTTGTCGCGTTGGCTCATTTTACCAATCGTCCTCCAAGTTGAAACAAACAACACTTGAAGTGGCCACAAGAGCCACCATGACCCATGAGTCACGGCCAATAGCAAAACAGGCTCGCTGAATTTTAGCTTGTATGCTTGTGATGTGAATTCTGTTTGGCATACAAATGCAGTTAGTGAAAGTATAAATAAACCAACAACAAATATGATTTTTGTCCTGGAGGTAGCATGTATACTGGCTTCCGAATGCCTATCTGCCTCATCTAAAAGATTTGTTATTGCCATTATCTAAGTTAATGTATTCACTTGTTACTTAGTTTCCATTAAAGAGGAAGTTGTCTCCACTAAAGAATAATCGACAATTAAAATTGTTTTTTTTTCCTCTACTTCTTCCTTGTATTGATTTCTATTTTTGGAGATCCTATGACGTAGTTTGCGAAAGAGGAGATCACCGAGAGAAGAATATCATCTCACGTATATTGATATATCTGCTTTTATTGAAGTTTAGTCACTATCACTTTGATATGAACTTTCACCATCGCTATGTATAGTTTTGTCTTGATTTTGCAGTACATTAGTTACACCCTTCTGCATTTCATCTCCAATAAAGTATTGCCGAGGTGCAACTAACCCGCGTTCCACCAAGCTCAACCTGGGGATAAGTCGTGGCAATATAAGATCTACAACTCTTTCCTGCGTTAGCAAACCGTCTATGAATTCATCCATGTATCCAAGTTTGTAATGTATTGGTCGTTGCATTGCATCGAATTGAGGAGTTTTCAACTTGACTCTCAATTTGCGATAATCTTGAGCATGCTGGTCGAAGATGTTGTAAACTTCTTCACTTGGGAACACCAATCGTACATACAACAATGCCAATGCTGTCAAGTATTTGAATTCACTGTACGACAATTGATCAAGGTAGACGTTGATGATTTCTTTTGATGGCTCCAACTCTAGCAATCGCAAAAGACACTGTAAAAACGGACTTGGTCTACCTACTGAATCAACGCCCGAAATGTAATGTACGTGCTGGGTTATGATTGGTAGTATCGTGGATTCATTCGTCAAATAGAGGTGCTCCTTGTAAAATATGGAATCATGAATTCGGTGTCGTATTATTGGCTCCACTAAGTAGGACTTGTTGAGAATGTTTCTTTTGTCATGATATTTGGCTTGCTTTTTGTAATACACGGATGATTCATTTGTAGTCATGGTTGATGATGTGGTGAGTGATGGTTATACTTTAAAGATCAATTGGTAGCATTAACGGCACTGAATATAATCTCTATTCCCTAGCACTGCTGACACCTTGTATTAGCTCTTCCAAATCTTTAAGAAATGGGATCAGATATCTTTCAGCTCTTTGGTAGTGAGGTAAGCCTTTATTCGTGTATCTATTATGGTATAAGTTGAAACTCTGTCACCTTTGATTCATGACACCATAATCCGCGACACAAGTGTTTTTCGATTTCCCTTAATTTGATTTTTTTTAACTTATCACAGCCTTTTGTTTTCTACCAGATAACCTACAATCAACATGTCCTTCAAATTCCCTTCATTCGACTTGAAATCTATCCAAGAATCATTGCCAACGGTTGATCAATTACGTGAAAGCTTTTCCAAAGTTAACCCATCGAAAACTGTTGAACAATTTAGAGAATCAATTCAACCATTCGCGTCAAAGACTCAACAATTGATCAATGAACAATTACACCAGGTTCAAGCATTGGCATCGAATACATCAAATATCGAAGTGAGTGAATTACCTCAAGATTATTTGCAGTTGGAAATTGGCTGCGATTTATTGTTGAAATTGTACTCTGATTTGATTCAAACAACTAACGAAACTTATGGACAAGTTAGTTACGATTATCCACCAGGTAACTACACCATCAACAAGATTAGAGATGCTCACGTTGGAAACATTATTGGAAACAAGTTTAACCAGTTGAAGAATGTGTCTTCTCCGCAGGAATTGGAGAAGATCTTGATGGGTGAAGCGGACGAGTCCAATGCAGAAGGACAAGAAAACAAAGACGTGTCGATTCAGCCAACTTCACCAGATTTACCAAAGACATTGTATGGTCATTTGAGTACATTGGCAGCCAAACATTCAGAAGAGTTGCAAAAGAATTCCAACCTGAGCTCGCTTGCGTTTGTTTTGTTGAAGATATCCTCCACCTACCACGAAATCGGATTGGCAAGATTGGACCAAGATAAAACTATTCTCAAATTGAATCATGAGTTAATTGAAATATTGAATGCACAATTTATCAAAGTTAACGAATTGAGAAAGAAGGTGTACTTTACAAGATCTCAATTTGATCAATTGAGAAACAAATTTGAATCCAGTGATCCAGAAAATGAAGAATTGATTTCAAAAGAGGACGAGCTAGTTAGTGCTACTGAGTTAGCAGTGATTGAAATGAAAAAGCTTTTGAAACCTTCAAAGAATATTGATTTGTTAAAGATTTTCGTTAAAGCGCAGAAAGAGTATTTCGAACTCGGGGCAAAGAAATTGGAAAACTTATTGGGTAGTTTAGATGAAGTCAAGCCAGAGGGAGAGGATGAAGAAGAATAGATGAATATTTATTCCTATAAATAAAGTATACTAAGCTTTGTCGCCTTTGTTTTCACTGTACCGAGGCAACGACATGAGGTGCACCTTTTCGTAGTTTTTATCGCTATCTTCAAAGATCTTTCTAACCCTTGACCTCTGTGAATAATATCTAAGCATTAAAGCGGCGTAGATACCAAACCCCACACCACCAGCGAGCAACGTTTGTTTAGGTGAATAGTTGTGAAATGCAATTGGATTTCCTAAGGACATATTTGTAGTTGATAGTGGAAAGAATGTGGTGTAAGTAAGAGCCAAGCATTTGACGGGATTTATCCCTTTTATATACGTTTCATTACAAGGGGTGACGAAGGAGGGGATTCTCATTTTAAGGTAAAGTCATGCAATCGATAAAATATTTCGACTGCAAAAATGTAAATAGAGTGGAGTTTGAACAGATGACACTACCGCAAAGGAGTTTATTCTAGCTTATAATTGGATCAATAGAGTGTATTGTAAGGGTTTACTTGGTAATAACGCATTCATATGACTGACTGTGCTTTTAGAAGTATCTCTCGTCTGTACACTGTTGGAGCCAAAAAATAAAATTTACGACAATTTTACATCTCTTCATTCACCACCATCCCACCACAATGTCTTCAACATCAACTGCTGCAGATGAAAAGAAATCTCAGATCTTACAACAAGAGTACAACAGGTACCAGGAGCTAATACAAGAATTGGAAACTCAATCGTCGACACTTGCATCACAACTTCAAGAGCACATTATTGTTGATCGCAGTCTCACGGCAATAGCGCCGGAAAAGAGACAAGGTCGCAAATGTTTTAAAATGATTGGTGGTGTTTTAGTTGAAAAATCAATTGATGAGGTGATCAAGATCTTGGCAGATGAGGTTAAAGAGTTGACTAAGCAAAAGGAAACTGTTGATGAAGAGTTAAAAAACAATAGAACTACTCTAGAAAAGTGGATCTCGTTAAACAAGATCAAAGTTGTTAAAGGATAAATAGATTTGTATTGGTTATATAATCGATGTGTCTTTTTCAATGAACTCTATTGATAGCTTCCCACTTTGGTTCATCTTTAAATAAACGAATGGCAGTAACTTCTCTAGCATTAGTCAAAGTAAACCGATGGTAAATGCCTTCAGGTAAAATTAATAAATCATTCTTTGATAACTTTGCTCTGATCCATTTATCGCCTTTGTTTCTCACGTCAAAAAACCCTTCACCATCAACAATATATCTAATTTCTTCATCTTCATGATAATGTTCAGTATAAAATTGCTTCATTTTGGCATTATAAGCATCGACATCATTCTTGAAAGTTTCCAAATTTAAATGAACCTTGTCCCTATTTTTATATTCTCGTTCTGTGGCCAATGCATCAAGTTCTTCCTGACTTGTTACATGCCTGTAAATGACCCCTAATTCTGCCAACTCTTCAACTGATACGGGAACACCTGAGTTGTGATCGTCAGTAAAATTTTCTTCAGTATCTTGATTATCGTGGTAATATAGTTGAACCATTTTGGTGGTTTAGAGTTGAAGAATGTGTTTGTTGTGGAAGTTGAAAGCAAATCTAGCCTATATATATTGCGATATTTGTAATTGTGCGCACGAGGGTCCATTTACAAAAACCAATTTTTTTTTCATCAAATTGAGTTGCCAAATGAGGAAAGTGTGGAGTCAATTGTAACACATGAACTGTATGAGGTGTTGATAGGTCGAGGTTTGCATATGACTTAGGAAGTCTATATGGTACAGTGGAGAGATAGGTAAGATGCAAACCTTTGTAAAATCTTGACAAATTCGGGTGATCCAGTGGAGTCATCTGTCAACAGTTAACTGCGTAGCTGCTCAACAACGTTTCTTAGATTTAATAGCTCAGGGTCTCAAATACCACTGGCAATCATTTCTTAAAGCTATTCACTTTCAAGCAGAAGTTCTCATCTCTTGAAGTTGGTTCCACAAAGTCTTTACTTCCTCGTTGTATATGGTAGCTCGTAGTTTTCACTAGATTTTGAAAAATCAACATTGATACAATCTCTGCTCAGTTGGAGCTGGACTTACAACCTAATCCATCAAGCCGCCCCATGTCATACAATTCCTATCAGAACCACCAACAGGGTGGAAGGATACATAAGCAACCGTATCACCAACGAGAATCGGGACTGAATTTTCTGCAGAACATCGACCATCAACTTGCCAGTCAAGATAAGAAACAAGCTTTTCGAAGAACAGTTGATCATGGAAACAACATGACCCGTTGGTTTATTGAAAAATCTATGGGCTTAAATACCCGTCACCAACAACCTATTGGTGTGGTTCGACCGGAAAGTTCATATTTAATTGATTTACTCCCGTCAATGGCATACTCATCAAGTTTCAATTTGGACAGAAGAAATAACAAGAACAATCTCGGGACATTTGACTTGGCAACTAAGTTGGTACATTTAAGTTCAAATAAAGTCAAGCATTCAATAAATACCGTGAAATGGACTCCCGAAGGGCGAAGGCTATTAGTAGCATCCCACTCGGGTGAATTCACATTATGGAATGGAATGACCTTCAATTTTGAAACCATTATGCAAGCCCATGAAAGTCCTATTCTAACAATGCAATATTCAAATAATGACGAATGGTTACTAAGTGGAGATCAAAATGGTACTGTTAAATACTGGCAGCCCAATTTCAACAATGTGAACAATATAGCGGCACACTCAAATGGAGTACGTGATATTGCCTTTTCTCCAAATGACTCCAAGTTCCTTACTTGTGGTGATGACTCAATGTTAAAGATTTGGAATTTTAGCAATGGACAAGAGGAACGAACCTTGACTGGACACAACTGGGAAGTGAAAAGTGCTGATTGGCACCCAGATTTGGGGCTTATCGTCAGTGGATCAAAGGACAATCTAGTCAAATTGTGGGATCCTCGAGCTTCTCAATGCATTGCCACACTACATGGGTTTAAACACACGGTGAACACAACGAGGTTCCAACCATGTGGGACAAAGAGATTATTAGCTTCAGTGTCGCGTGACCGTTCTTGTCGTATATTTGATTTGACAACAATGAAGGATATGTTGGTAATTCGTGATTCAGAAACTGATCTTTCATGTTGCGCTTGGCATCCACTTCACGCATCAATGTTGACTACAGCTGCATTCAATGGGTCCATCAACCACTACTTGCTCAACTCCTACATTCCAGACTCCAATGAATCAATACCAAAAAAAGTCAATACCAATATAACCAATGAGACAGGATCCATCGAGGCGGTACACCGTATACCATACGCACATGAGAAAGCAATTCACGCTTTGGAGTTTCACCCTATGGGACATCTTCTTTGTTCAGCTGGATCAGACAAAACTGCTAGATTCTGGTCGCGCGCAAGGCCCAATGACCCCATGGCTTGGAAAGATGCTGTTTACACTGATGATAAGGTGGGAGCATGGTACTACACATTGAACAATAATGTAAATGCAGTAATGGAAGATGCGTGAGAATACGCCATATATAAAGTTTTCCTTTTTCAATCTATGTGGATTAAAATATATGGAATCTAAGATTAAACTAATGAACAAAACTACACATATTCTTTTGAATAGAACTCTTTAGCTTTTTTTCGATACTCAATTCCAATCAGTTGATCGTATTCGTCAATGAAATTTTGCAACGCTTTGAAGTACCAAAACTCAGCTTCGTGAGCGCCGCTTTTTTTAGCTTCTATTTCTTTTTCCTCTACTTCCTTGTTCTTACCCAACTAAAAAGTTTCACCGCCATTAACACATTTTATATATGCAGTAACTTGACTTTCATCTAGCTCCTCCCAAGTGACCGGCTCATACACACTCTTATAATGGCTGAGCCTATTCTTGAAATCTTGGAACGCCGCCAACTTGTTATCTTGGTGGATGTAGTCGGCATTGTTGAGCTTTCCGCTGACGATGTTGAAGTCAGCGAAAATGCTCTCAACCTCAAGAATGACTGCAGCCAAATCCTTGGAGTTGATGTGCTTCAACATTTTTTGTCTTCTTTCAACTGTTGTATTGGTTGCATCGAGGAAACCAATATCAACATGATCGAGATCCGATAATAAATGATTTAACGTGATTGTAGCATAGAGATCACGATCACGCTGGGCACAAACATTATTGGGGTCAAAGTAGTTGGCGTCATTAAAAGTTATTGACCTCTTCCTGCGGACATCTCCAGCATTGTAGACACCACATTTATATCCAGTTGTTGAATGGATATAATCCTTTATTTGATGACACAATGTGGATTTTCCACTTGCAGGGAGGCCAACTAGTAGCACCACCACTTTGGCCCTCTCTATTGTTGACTTGGAATTGTGGAGGTGGTTAATGGTGTGTTCAGAATTTAGCCTTTGTAGTTTTTGCTCGATTGTATTAATGAACTCTTGGGTTGTTGTTTGCTTCTGTCTGGTTTTCAACAGGTTGTTTCTCGTTAGGGCTGGTGTAATTGTTGACGTTCCAGGATGTGTCGATGTTGAGTGGAACTGAGAGTCTGGATCAAATAACGAGTTTATTGAAGTTGATGACAAGGTTGATATTAGCTCGTCATGGGGACTGTCGGTATATTCACATTCGTTGTTTTCGTTGTATGCGTTTGGTGACATAGTGGCTGTATACTCACCATAGTAGTTGTCTGAATTGTTGAACAATTGTGTGTTTGAGGAACTCATATTAGGTATAGATTATTGTATATTGAGCCAAATGCTAATGAAGAAGAAATGATAGAAAAAAGTGAATACAAAATACATTTTACTAAGTCTGACGATAATTTGTGCACTTGTGTTTCTTGCGGCGAGTGAGATGATGATGAAAACGGTGATATGGAAACTTTTCATGTGGTAGAATCTTTCACAAAGCATAAATTTGCAATCATCAAATTTCTTTTCATTGTCTCGTTTCTTTTTTTCTATTATTGTCTTATGTTGCATTACTTTTGTGCAACTTTCCGATCAACAAATCTCCGTTAAGCCTAAATTAGAACAAGGACATCAACTGACAAACTCGAACTTTGGAAGCGCTTAATTGGGTAGCTGGTTGATCTTACCACTCTATGGTAACATGGAGCTCTCCTCAATGACACGTTGCGATTAAAGTGTTTTTATAAATTTAATGACTCGTTCATGGGATAAAGTCATATGGAAAACTGCAAACCTTGACTTATTCCTTAAGCCACTCTGGATGAAGGGTAAAAAGATTACGATATATGATTTTGTCCATAATATCATACAACGAGAGGATAAAGAGATATAGATGAACTGCCTTTGTACGGTCCATTGCACAAAATCAAAAATGATAAGCATTGTATGGTGAGCTTCTATACAGGAGGGTCGCTTGAAAATGCTCTTCTCATCCGGTGGCGAAACTATCTGAGAACATAATTATCCGAGGTTTAGAGTTCAGTAAAACGTCAAAGAAGTACCATGCCATATATGCCACATCGAAATGATATTGGCGGCAGAATACTAAAGTACGTTTTCGAATAAAACATTAATGACTCATTGTACCATCGATGACACCCAATTCTTCAAAGCGGACTTTCGGATTATCGGAGATTGCGTAGTCTTTGACCAAAGTTTTTTTTCAAGCCATTCTGGGATGCGTGTCGACTTCCTCGACTAATCAATACGTCACATTTGTATTATTCACCTAATTGAAATCCGCAAAATTAAAAAATCATGTGCTATACACGTGCTGAGCAAGTGAAAAATCCCAGACTATACTACAAACTTGTCTTTCTTTAGATGGTTTGTTTATTGACTAACTACACAATCCTATTTATTCACCATATAACTCTTGTCTAAAACATCCTTTGCCTCATTAATC
Source organism: Candida orthopsilosis Co 90-125 (assembly GCF_000315875.1). Taxonomy (NCBI): domain Eukaryota; kingdom Fungi; phylum Ascomycota; class Pichiomycetes; order Serinales; family Debaryomycetaceae; genus Lodderomyces; species Lodderomyces orthopsilosis. The sequence continues at coordinate 1,893,122 of NC_018292.1, forward strand.
TTTTGACTAACGTATTTACTGCCTTGTTTATCCGGGTGGTTCAAAACCATCAATTTCCGATATCTGTCTCTAACCATTTTCTTGTCAACATTTAAAATATCATCACCTTCAATGCCCAAAATCAACAAAGCTTCCTGTTCAGTCATTGGTGTAAGAAAACTTCTATTGGGATACTTCTTTCGTAGAAATTGGTAGTGAATAAAGTTTGGATCTGATCTGTTGAGTGTGGATGAAGCATGGTCGTTGGTGAGTTTCAAATTGTTTAGGGTGGCGATCATACTGGGGCTCAAATTTAAGTATTGGCGATACGCCGAAATTGTAGCTTTAGCTGTGAGTGCTAAGCCTGTAACTCCCAATCCGACGATGATTGGGAGTACCATAATGAAGTGGTTATTTTGGTCAAAATACTAAATTTCAAAAAGTTAGTCAGAAGCGGAAGTGCTGTCGTAAATGAATACTTACCTGGTCTCGATAGCGTTGGTAGTTTACTCGAGCGTCCTGAATGAGTATTGATCCGTATAGGAGTATGATAAGATGGTGAAGATTTTTCAAGATGACAGCCGTGTCGCAAGGTTCATGTCGCAAGTTTTGCGACATCTTTGACGTACATTAATACTGCATATCCCTCCCTGCAAACCAAGGAACATCTAACGCGTCAAAAAAACCTTAACCTCAGTTTGTTGACATAAATGTGGCTAGAGAGTAAACTTTCCACCAAGGAACTAAAATTCCATTAGAATTCTTCTATACAAATATACTAGTCTTTTGCCGGAATTGTTTTTTGGTTGCAATTTTCATCAAAAAAAAGTTCCGACTGAGAGACGTTTGATACAGAACCGATCTTGTTAAAACCAGAATTTAGTAAAACCCTCATCACTATTTGCAGGGTAACCACACTACACGATGCCTGCTAGGCATCATGTTTCAGAAATAGTGCTCATGTGTCCTTTCTTCTTAACCACTCTGGACTAATCTTATCCATGTTGCCAATACAGCGGTCCGTTCTGAATACTATCGGCCGACTGAGCGTCAACTATTGAAAATTTGTGTAATAAACGTATTCCCCTCTCTCTTCTAGTAAAAAGGTTTGTATACTAAAACGTGTACAAATTGTAAAAAAAAACTTGTTCTCATTGTTTCGGCTCACTCCTTTACGGAGTTTTTGCAAATTTTACTTTTGTTTGCTTTTGCTTTTAACATTTTGTGGGTTGTAGATGAGATATAAATATTCAAAATTAAAATTTTAAAACGCTGAATTGGTTATAATAAATTGATACCGATTTTCCCATAAACTTTTTCCTTCAGAGTTAAAGTCCTATTTCTCCTACAGATACTCTTTACCCATCTTCAATTGCTTTGTCACAATGTCTCACTCGTCCTTATCTTGGTTAGCCAACTTGAATGTTGAACAAACTCCTCACAAATATTTGAGGAGATCATCAATTATTGGTACTATTGGTCCTAAAACAAACAGTGTTGAAGCTTTGACCAAATTGAGAAAAGCTGGTTTAAACATTGCCAGAATGAACTTTTCTCATGGTTCATATGAATACCACCAATCTGTTATCGACAATTGTATCAAATCGGAGGAAGTATATAAAGGAAGACCATTGGCTATTGCTTTGGATACCAAAGGTCCAGAAATTAGAACTGGTACTACTATTGATGACAAAGATTACCCAATTCCACCAGGACACGATATGATTTTCACCACTGATGACGCTTACAAATTAAAATCAAATGATGAGATTATGTACATTGACTACAAAAACATTACCAAGGTCATCTCCCCAGGTAAGATTATCTACGTCGATGACGGTGTTTTATCGTTTGAGGTCTTGGAAGTTGCTGATGACCAAACCTTAAAGGTTAGATCCATCAATGCCGGTAAGATTTGCTCACATAAGGGTGTCAACTTACCAGGTACCGACGTTGATTTACCAGCTTTGTCTGAAAAGGATATCTCTGATATTCAATTTGGTATTAAAAACAAAGTGCACATGATTTTTGCCTCGTTCATTAGATCAGGTGATGATATTAGACATATCAGAAGAGTTCTTGGTGAAGAAGGTAAAGATATTCAAATTATTGCTAAGATTGAAAATCAACAAGGTGTCAACAATTTTGATGACATTTTAGAAGCAACTGATGGTGTCATGGTTGCTAGAGGTGATTTGGGTATTGAAATTCCAGCTCCACAAGTGTTTGTTGTTCAAAAACAATTAATCGCTAAATGTAACCTTGCTGCTAAGCCAGTCATTTGTGCTACTCAAATGTTGGAATCGATGACTTACAATCCAAGACCTACCAGAGCCGAAGTTTCAGATGTCGGTAATGCTATCTTGGATGGTGCTGATTGTGTCATGTTGTCAGGTGAAACTGCCAAAGGTAACTACCCATATGAAGCTGTGTCAATGATGCACAACACATGTCTTATTGCCGAAAAAGCCATTGCTTACCCACAATTGTTTAACGAATTGAGAGCCTTGGCTAAGAAGCCAACTCCAACTACTGAAACTTGTGCAGTTGCCGCTGTTTCAGCTGCTTACGAACAAGATGCTAAAGCTGTTGTTGTCTTGTCCACTTCTGGTCTTTCAGCTAGATTGGTCTCCAAGTACAAGCCAGATGTCCCAATTTTGATGGTTACCAGAAACGAAAGAAGTGCCAAATACTCCCACTTGTATAGGGGTGTTTATCCATTCGTGTATCAAAAAGAGAAAGCTGCTAACTGGCAAGAAGATGTCGAAAACAGATTGAGATGGGCCGTTTCAGAAGCTATTGACTTGGGTATCATTTCCAAGGGTGACTCAATTGTTACTGTCCAAGGATGGACCAAGGGATCTGGTCACTCCAACACTGTTAGAATTGTCCAAGCTTAAGTTTTATGGTCGTTTACAGGTTTTATATATTAATCAAAATGATAGAGTAAATTGTGGATGTAAGAAGTAGTAGTATTAGTAGTAGTAGCGCTTCCGAAATATTCAAAATTATAAGCAAAGAAAAAAAAAGTGGCAGATTTTCAATAGACTTAGTCTACTTGTTTTAATTATAACCCCAAATGCTTGCCCAATCCTTTGCAAGCACTGTATTCAAATCAGTCGCAAGACTGGTTGAGCCGATTACTTCACGAGTAATACTTACAAGACCTTATTCAGGGACTACTCCACCACTGCCTTCTCCTCCACCACCTCCACCATCACATGATTCTCGGGCACCACCGCCAACAGAAGAAACTACACATTTTGGTTATAAAACTGTCAACCGTACTGAAAAGGAAAACTTAGTGGGTGGGGTCTTCTCCTCAGTTGCATCGAACTACGATTTAATGAACGATGTCATGTCAATGGGAGTTCATCGTTTGTGGAAGCACCACTTCATCAATAGATTGGATGCTGGAATGAGACCATCATCATCTGAGCCATTGCAATTTCTTGACGTTGCTGGAGGTACAGGTGATATTGCGTTCGGGCTCTTAGAGCACGCCGAGAAGAGATTTGGCGATGTTGAAAGTAAAATCACAGTGGCTGACATCAACCCCGATATGTTAAAAGAGGGTGAATTGAGATACGTAAAACTGAAGTGGGCCAAGGAAAGCAAAAACCGTGTTGAATTTCTTGTTCAAAATGGTGAAACCATGGATGCGATCCCTGACAATTCGAAAGATGTGTACACTATTGCCTTCGGTATTAGAAATTTTACCGATATACAAAAGGGTTTAAATACAGCTTATAGAGTGTTGAAACCAGGAGGAATTTTCGCATGTTTGGAATTCTCTCAAGTTGAGAACCCAGTTATTGATTATGCTTATCAGGCATACCTGTTTTCATTATTACCATTAATGGGTCAATTGATTGCAAATGATAGAGATTCATATCAGTATTTGGTTGAGAGTATACAAAAGTTTCCTAAACAAGAGGAGTTCAAGTCGATGATTGAAAAAGCTGGATTTTATGTACCAGAACCAGGATACGAAAACTTGACCTTTGGTGTTGCTAGTATCCACATTGGTATCAAGCTTTAGAAGAAGGGTGTTGTAAATAGTATTTTTATTTAACTTGAAAAGTAATTGATGATTGTGAATTGTAGAGCCAGATTCAAAAACTCTCACTTTTTTTTGGGATTTTTTTCAATCACATCTACATTTACACTTTGACTTTACTGGATCTGCTACAACAATGTCTACAATGACTCCAGAGATTCAGACGTTAATGAATCCAGTAGTTGCCACGCTCAAACGACATCAAATCAACGATGACAAGGAAATGGCCTTAGTCATTGCTCATTTATTGATGAAAGTCATATCGGCAGCAAGATGGACCAATACGTACGACTTGATAAATTTGATTAGAAAAGTCGGGACTGTCTTACACTCAGCAAACCCTTGCCAGGTTATCCCAGGAAACATTGTAAGACGTGTTCTTGCAATCATTCGAGAAGAAATTGAAACAGGGTTGGAAACAAATGCCACAACTGAACCCACTACCATCAATTCCAATGTCCCTATGATGAGCTCAATGTTTAGCTTGCTCACAACAACTAATAAACAAGAAGGTAGAAAAGAACAAGGGGCTCCTCAAACAAAAAAACAAACAAGTGACATGAGAAGTATTATAATCCAAGGTATAAGAGATTTGGTTGATGAAATATCCAACTTCAATGACGATTTGAACAATATGGCAATTGACTTGATTCACGATAATGAAGTATTGCTAACACCTACTCCTACGTCAGACACTATCCTACACTTTTTAATCAAGGCCCGCTTAAAGAGAAAATTTACCGTTCTAGTTACGGAAAACTTCCCCAATGATCTACAAAAGGCTCAACTTTTTGCTAAAAAGTTGGCTGAGAATAACATAGAGACAGTGATAATACCTGATACTACAGTTTATGCTGTGATGTCTCGCGTAGGTAAGGTCATTATTGGTACCAACGCCGTATTTGCAAATGGTGGATGTTTATCACTGAGTGGTGTTGCCAGTGTTGTTGAGTGTGCCAAAGAACACAGAACTCCAGTATTTGCTGTCTCTGGTTTATACAAATTATCGCCGTTGTATCCATTTACTAGAAATGATTTAATTGAAGTGGGCAATTCCGGCAAGGTGCTCAGTTATGAAGATTTTGAATTGGTTGATAATGTTGAAGTGGTCGTTAATCCGTTAGAAGACTATGTCCGTCCCGAGCACATTGACATTTTCATTACCAACGTGGGTGGGTTTGCACCTTCATTTATATACAGAATAGTGTTGGATAACTACAGATCAGAAGACAGCAAATTGGATTAGAATTATACAATCATGGCAATAGACATTAGTACCGATTCTTGTTTTTGATAACCTTGACTAATCTTGGTGGCTTTGCATCAGCAGTTTCTGCTCTTTTTTTGTAGAATGACCACTGTTTCAGATCAGAAGGATATTGGTTGACTTTGTAAAGAGTGTCCCAATCATGATCAAACTTGACATTTTGTATCTCCGTAATTGTCGCTAAACTTGAATTCGAAAGAAAACTATGGGGTCTGGGCAAATCTTTCAAGTCTGGGTTTTTCATATCGCCAATTTCCTGATCGATTATGGAACACAACTGGTCCATGGTGTAGTTTTTAGAATTTTGTTGTTGGCGTGAATCGTCATCAGTATGAGGTTCAAAAAATGCCCTATTTTCAGGCGACGTATGAAAATCGGAACTCATTGGAGAACTGCATCTAAGTATACCATCCGACTCAAAGTTTGAGCTTGGTAACAACCTGCATTTCAATGATTCTGATAAGGAATTGTCGTCGGTGGAAGGTTTGTACAACTTGTCAAACATATTTCTATCCAATGTCAATGTTCCTTTTTGCTTCTCTTTTTGAAATAGCTTGAAAAATTTTTCTCTCAAGTCCCTAAGCTTTTCCTTCATCTCGTGAAATGCTTGTTGAATAATGGAGGGAAGTGTGAAGAGTTGTGTGACTTTTTTTGTAATTCTAAAGTTTTTTGCAGCCAATAGTAATTTCTACATAATTTAATTTGCATATACGGCAATAAGACAATATATAGTTATAGCACATTGCGCGTGTGGTTATATCCTGAATACAGAGCTGGTTTACACGTCACTGCAACGTGATGGATATGTTCATTATCAGCATGTCTTTTTGGTAACACCAACTGAATTTCATTGTCATCGATCTCAGCTTTGATCTCGTCCACTTTTATAGTCTTGTCGAATTTCATTGCACTTTGATAAGTTTTAGAGTTAGAACTAGTCTCGGTGAAATCTGCATGGTCAATATGAATCACCAATTCATTCTCCTTCTGATTAAAGTCAACCTTGACATCATCTTGTTTTAATCCTGGATCATCATAAAAGACCAAATACTTGTCATCTTTTTCCTCCGAATGTAAAGAATCATCAAAGCCGATAAAGTGTTTACCTGAGCTGAATTCATCCCAAAATTCATCGACAAATTTGTGATCTTTGTCCCAAATGTCAGATTCACTTATGTTTCTGGGACTAAGCGTTAAAGGATCACTCTCCTCATTATGTTTTCGTTTTGACATTGCCCTTTCCGCAATTCTTCTAGGATTGTACATTGGAGGTATTGAGTTTGCGTACTTGCGCGGACGAAACATTTTATTGTCTAATTCTCGAGCAAGATTGTTGTCCCAGGAAAACCTCGTTGGATTGGAAAAGTCTAAGATTTAGCAAAGACGAAATTGAAGCGCCTCATTATATTGATCACCTACGCAAGGTCATGCAAAGAGCATTGCAGCACTCTCAGCAATAACTACTCACAATTGCTATTGTTTGCATTATTCAACATCTAACTACTCACTCGTACACAAATTCATCCATGTATATAAGTAGCATCAATCTTGTTCAACGACGGACCCAAATATAACTTCAATTTCCTGCGATATGCAGTAGGATTTTCGGTTTGAATAGGATTGCCTTCAAAGTAAACGCATTCCAAATCAGATAATTTCCCCATCTCCTTGCCTACATTTTCGAAGCTCAGCACTTGATTGTAGGAACACCAGAAGTCAGTCAATTTCGTCAAATGCTTCAATCCAGATAACTCTGTCAATTTATTGGAGGTAACGTCTAACACTTGAAGATTGGTGTTATTTTCCAAATTCTCTATCTTTTCAATACCATTATGCGACAAGTACAATTCTTCCAAATTCTTTAAATTATCGAGCCCCTCAATTTTCCTTATTCTGTTGGATTGAATTGAAAGCACCCTAAGATTAACCAATGAGTCTAAATTTTGCAATTTGTGTATTCTGTTCTTCCCTAGCCACAATTGGGTTATATTTACCAAATTGTCAAGATTCTCAATCACCTCAATCTTGTTTCCTCCAAGTTCTAAATTAACTAACTTTGTCAAAGATTCTAAGTTTTTTATCTCTTTAATCTTGTTAGCCACAAAGTACAAGTTTTCCAAATTAACCAACGTTTCAATATTCTTGATATTCTTGATGGTGTTGAACGATAAATCGAGATTCTGTAATTTAGTCAAGTGCTTTATGGAACTAGATATGTGATTTATTCTATTGTCGTAGAAATCCAACTCTTCTAAAGTAGGAGAGATGTCCTTCACTCCCACCATAGAGGTGAGCAAGTTTTGCCGTAAACACAACGATTCCAATTTCTTGAATCGTGAAAGATCCAAATCTTCAAGTGAGGCAATTTTCAAGTGAACGAGATCAATGAACTCAGTATCGGAATCAAATCCGGCTGTCAAATCAACATCTGCATCAATTTCTTGTGGGTTATTATCAGGCAACACTGTACCGGGGTATTCAACTGCTCCATTAGATTCCTCTTGATCGTTATCTTCTTCATCATCATGGGCATTGTCTTCTTCCTCTGTCTGGGAGAGGGCAGCATCGACATTATGGTCGTGTTTCTCTTCTTTATTACCTGATTGGGCTTTCACTTCTGAAAGATTTGTCATTTTTCGTGGTGGTGTATGGGGAGAGAGAAGAGTGTGTTATGTTGATGTGTATTTGTAATTGCGGTAGCGTGTAATTTTGTCTGTTATTCCATGCCCAAGCATAGGCAATCTTCAATAACCTCCTGTGACACTGTCAACTTATTACTACTCATCGGTAGCTTTCGACTGACTGTCCACGATGACCGTCCACTTCTCAATATACTCACTACGCAATAAATCAAAAACCAACTATATTTTGTTGATACACAATTTATACACTCAATTTACCCTTCAATTATACTACTACTTAACTTTAAGCCTCTTCCTTAACTTCCTCCTTTAAGATGTAGTCAACGGCTTCTCCAACAGTCTTGATATCATCAGCAATCTTATCAGGGATTTCCAAATCAAACTCTTCTTCCAAAGCGACCAAGGCTTCAACAGTGTCCAATGAATCTAGTCCCAAGTCCTTTTGGAAAGAGCTCTCTAATGATATATTTGATCCTTGTAAGGTAGTAACTGTTCTCAATGCTTCAAACGCACGGTTGATAACTTCATCTCTGGTGATTGGTGGAGCAACATAGAATCTCAATGGAGTAATGAAGGATACCTTCTGTGATGGTATTCTCAATGAGCGTGCGGCAGATCTGGCAGTGAACCTAAACATCTTAGAATTGGTGTAGTAGTTCTTTTTGAAATGAATTTGTCAATGTTTTGGATGTTCTTTTTTTTTCTTCTTCAGTTTTTCTCATTTTTTTGATCCTTTGTTGATTTGTACCAATAATATTTCCGTATTACGTAATTGGTGTCCAGGACACTTGGTTATGGGACTTTAATTAACACACTTATCTAATAAAATATAAAACTATAAATGTCTCTATCTCTAAACCGTGATTGAGCTTACCACCTACCGTTGAGAGCAGTAACCTTTTTTGGTGCATTCCTGTTGGATGCTGAACCGGATGCTACACTTTTCCTTCCTGTTAAACCTGAAAACTGAGAAAATGAAGCCCCACTATTTTGGGCAGTTGATACCATTCCACTAGTAAAGCCAGACGAATGGGAAGACTTATTGTCAGACCTGTTGGAGTGTGAAGAATTTTGGGTGTTTGATCTCTCCAACCTTGCTCCAGCTATTGAGGCACTAGCTGAAGATGGTTGATACTGATTTGAACTGTGGAAAGAGGATCTATCATTAAAAGTGGAAGCGTCTGATCTCTTGCTATGGAAAAGTGACACTTTGGATGATGCAACTTCACTCTGATTAGCTCCCAATTTCAAACTTTCAATCTCTTCCTTGAAATTCTGTTCAAACAACTCAACCAAAGCCTCATGAGACGAAATCATCGATGGAGGACACAATTTGCCATGAAGAGCCAAACAACGACTCAATACGATTGCCATATCCTTGAAAGCTTCGCCAAGTAACTCTGCCTTGTTTACATTTTCTTCCTTATCTTGATACCTTGGATCAGTGAAGAACAACCTGTACTGACCAATGCCACCATTGACTGGGGCATCCACAGTTCCACTCAATTGCCTGGACAAGTCGCTGAAATGAGACAGGTAATCAGTTTTGTCTTTGATTGCAGTATTTATCAAATTCTCCAATAAAATCAAGTCGTCATTCTTTTTGGTAATAGTTTGAATAGCGTTATCCAATGGCGACAATCTAATGGTCTCTGATGTCTTGATGAAGCTTCGATTCATTAAAGTTGGGAAACTTAACCAAGATTCATAAGTAGTTTGGTCTGTCCACAAATCAAACACAGAGGTGGATCCTGGAATTTTAGTCAAGCTTCTAAAGAATCTCAAATTTTTATTTCTTGCATACTGTCTGACACCAAATGATGTATTGAAAAGTTTATCCGAAAACTCATAAACCGGTTCAACCGTCTTCACCAAAAGATATCTTCCAGTAACATTCTCCTCTTTCAACTTCTGTGCCTCTGCATCATCATTAATCATAATTGCACCTGGAAAAACCTTCAACAAACGCTCATGAATTGAAGTAATGTGTTCAAAAGGCAAACCCTGATAGATTTGAGAAATTACCCTCATGTAATATGGAAACCCAGTACCAATTGCTTCAACACGGAAATATGATGGTTCCAACTTATCTGAGGACTCCAAGTCCAAGTAGAGCTGGGCCAATTTGTTATGAACATAGGCAAAACTTTTCAAATCATAGGTGTGCTCGTTATAAGCATCCAACAATTCGTTAAATGTGTCGGCAGCCTTTTCAAGACTTTTGCCTTTAATGAAGTTGGTAGCCATCATCTTGAACAAAAGTTCTTTTCTTTCGAATGAGGTCTGTTGTGGAAATTTAGGTCTAAAACTGGCGGGAACAATTTCTTTGTGATCCCATGTATACGTAGATGCTAACAATTCTAAACTCAAGGCTGCTTGCACAAAATCGTTTGCGCGAACATAATCATCATACATGGTACCAATGAAGGAGTTAAAGTACTCCGGTTTACCAGCTGCCTTAATTTGTGCTCTCAACTTAATGTTGTGGAATCTTCTGTCCTCGTCAAACTCGGGAGCAACAGGAACACTAATGTAATAGTTCAATGTTGAACAGAAAGCAGTAAGATTTTGAATGAATTCGTTAAAGATTCCAAAAGCCTCATCCTCGCGATCCAATCTAATAGTTGCTTTCATTCTGTTGACGAAGTTGTCCTGATCCTCTTTGGAAGGTTTGTAGGAAGCCTTTTGGTACACTTCATAAAGACCAATAAGACATTGTTTCTCAATTTCATGCAATCCACCACTTAATATAAATTCAGACACCATGATTGTCCAAACCATTTTGACAGCAACGGATTGACATTCATCGTTTCTCTGAAGTCCAAACATCATCAATTCCGAAATCAAACTAAATTTGTCATTGATAAACTCAACTTGGTACCCTCCAAATTTATTCAAATTGAACCTTATGATGTCAGATTCTGTAGCCTGCCAAGCCAATGCATCCCACGCTTCATTGATCAAGTACGCTGCTCTATCACGTACATCGCGCGTGATCTCAGAACATGCCTTACTAGGGACATTCGACAAGTGCTCAACAGCTACTGGAGGTAAAACTGCTAACTTCAACAATGCTTTCAAGTAGTTACCCCATAATACTCTATCGAAATGCTCCGACTCTTCAATTGGTGGAAGTTGATACGAAACAATCAATGGTCTTACCAATTCCAAAGCACACATGGACCCATCGACAATAATTGCATACAATGATAGCCACTTATCTTCAGGAAAATATTTTCCCAATCTAATATACCTGATTCCTGAGATAATTGTCAAGAGATCCTCACCATGGAAGTCAGCTGCCAAATATTTGTTTGGATCAAATACATCGCCATCAATCTTGGTAGTCAAAATGCGTCCATATCCCTCGTTTCCAGCTGCAGTTTTACCGACTTTGGCCATAAATGAAAAACAAGAAGCTAATTCTACCAAAACTTCAACCAACAGCTCGTCATTCACAGATTGATCAATGGTGAAAGAGTTAAATGGATAGGTAGTTGGGAACAATTGCGTGAGGATACGCTTTGGTTTGAAATAGTTGTTTCCTCGGGTAAACTTATTGTACCTGATAAAGGTTCGTGCCATTGCTGGTAAGAATTTTGCCAATGAAAAACACAAGTCTAAATCTTTACCCAAAGGCAAACATTTCTCCCATAAAATCGTGCAAACTCTATTAAGAATACTACAGCCCAACCTAGTAGCTTCAACATCCATAGGACCAAGGAATGTATCAACAGCCCATTGCATTGACTTCCCGAGCATGACACGCCTCACTTCGTCATTTTCCATAAGCAGCCCATTAAGTAAACGCAAAACCAAAAGAAGCTTACTGATGGGGATCTTGTGTTCTTTGGTTGCTTTTTTGACAGTTCCATCGTAGTTTAACTCATCAGCACCCATTCCACGAAGACCAATGGAGTCAATAAATCTAATCAGCATGTTCATAATGTCACGATCTTCCATGCGGGATTTCAAACTGATAAGATAATCAAGACTATCCAACACTAACACTTGATCGTCCACCAATACAGCTGAGTCGACGGAAAGAAACTTTTCGACGGACATGAACAAACCACTTAAAGCATTGAGTGTCACATCTAATTCGCTGCTTTGTTGTAGGGTCTTCAAAGCTACTCTTAACAAGATGGCACTGACCCTGCACATTGATCTTGCAACTGAGTTCCAATTGACTGAAGCTCTTCCAAAGAGTTCACTAACCTTATTGATCAAAAAGATACCTACTTGTTCCTGGTATATGTGCTTTGACATAAAATCATCAATCAAATGAAAGTATTCGTCCTGCTTCCCGAATAAAGTATCCAACAAGTAAGTGATTGCTTTAAATGTGTTGTCTTCTAAGATTTCAATGGTCAGTCCACTGTGATTGGATGAGTTCTCCACTATTCCAAGCAATGACGAAAAGAGCTCATTAAAGTACTTAAGCAACTGTGAGAGCTCTAATTTGCAGAATACCACCAATGAGTTTGATAATTCATCAAGTCCCTTTTGTCCCAATTTGAAGTACTTTTCATACTGGAAGATGTTGTCTATGGAAATGTCTGAATTGTAAACCTTTCCCACATATTCCGTGTTAAGCTCAACGCGAGCAATTGGGGCGTTTTGAGAGGTAGAAAGTATATCGACAACGTGAGGTTTCGTCTTGTTGAACTCAACTAACCTGTTGCCAGATTTATACAAAAGTTTACCTTCACCAGCCAAAACCCCGTTCACGTACAAGGATAATAATATGTAATCATCGCGCAATGGCTTCTTTGTTGGACTCTTCAAAGAGACGCCATTAACCTTGACAATTTCACCAATTGACTCACCAGGGAAAACGGAAATGAATTGCCAATGTTTCTTTTCCAATTGATTGGATGCCTTAGCAAATGTAATAAGTTCGTTGTTGGGTGTACTGATTTCAAAAGTCAACAAGTCGTCTTTGGATCCACCTTTAATCAAATTGACCCTGTTCATTTTCAAGTAAATACGCTCATAGTTCTCAGCTAATGGATCAAAAAAGATCGGTTTGATTCTAGCAATAGGAGTCGAGCTTGAAATCATATCAGAATTGGAAGCACTGAACTGGTGCTTAAACTCCTTCACAGTTACCACAAGTTTTTCAGCTCTAGGATTGACAGCAATTCCGTGACTAGTACCTGCGATGATTCTGTCAACAAGTTCACCCCACCCATTGTTTTCGACACCATCAACCGCATCTCCTCGCTTATTCATGTAGGATCCATACAATTTAATGGAGAAGTGATGTGCCTCACCCGATTGCAACGATCCAGTGTTGCGAGAAAAAATTCTTGTGATATCCGCAACTCCTGCTGCAATACCACGTTTAACTCTTCTTACCAGGGGTGCTTGAGAGTTTTTCAAGTTCAAGTCAACCTCTTCAGTCAAAACAGTGACAAGAAAGACTTTGTTGTTGACAATCTCACTCGATGGCACATTCCTAAACAAAGCTGCACTGATCTTCTCGACATTCACCAAGTCATCCACAGAATCTGTGTGAACGGCAAAAGCCTCGGTCAAACGCTTGTGTGAATTACGGAGATACATGTAGGCAATGGTACCAGCAAACCCAGGAGGTTGATAGGCAGAAGAGCCTGAAACAGATTTGAAATCAACCAAGATGTGAGATGGTGGTTCGTGACTAAAGTTTTTGCCCAATGGTGGTTTCAATGAATACTTATCAGCATAGTTATGAACTTTGATTGGAAAATTAGGATCGAGAGCACCCAACTCACTGTTTAATGCAATCCTTGCAGGACTGGAGTTACCCCAATGAAGAATACGTCCATTGTAAGCGTCTCTAGCTAAAACAGACTTGTATCCTGAAACGTCAGTTCCCTCGTTCTCTAAATCATACGACTTTGTATTAATTCTAGCTGTTTTTGATGCAAGCAATTTGGGGATCTTGTTGAACAAATAAACAACAGTTTCCCTTGCAACTTGTGCCTCATCTTCTGTCAAAAGTTCATGCAACAATTTGATTCTAGTCTCGTTTAAAGCGTGATAAATCAGTACCAACTTAGTGAAAAGTCTGAATTCTCCCATAGAATACAAAGCAAAGATATGCGAAGTAAGCAATTCTAAAGTGTACATAATTTCATCACTTAAGTCGTCGATTGAATTGATACTACTTGGAAGGGGTGGGACCCGAGGTGTGGAAACTTCTTGCACACCATCGGTTGCCTCCTTGTGATTCTTTTCCGAGTCAGCAAGAGTGGTAACAGCAGATGCATCTACTATATTGTTAAACTCTTCATTCACTTCTAATTCTGGGTATGGTATTTCGCCAGTAATCTTGACAAAATCTAAAGGGAAAATCACAACCTTAATGTTTTGCACCGGCAACTCATCCAAATTGCATGAGGTGGCAATATACTCATTTGGCCAAGGTCTCACCACTGAATATCCCCTTGCCCACTTATCATCCCTAATGTCAAAGATATATACTTGATCACCTGGATACAAGTTCTCAAAGTGAGGACTTCTCAAATGAGGATGTCTTTCATTTGGTAAAAAAGGTTTCAATATTCTACCTTTGAGAAAGGAATTAGTTTTTACCCAAGCCATGGTTTGGAGAAGAAAATGTGTTGTCGAGTGGAAATTTGTTCAATTGACGAGCTTAAAATTTATCCTTTGTTGGAATTTCGATTTTGTATTTTTTTTCAAAAAATTAATGTAAAATTAATTTCAGGTGAAAATTTCGAGGCGTGGGACATAAGCACAGCGCAAAAGGGGACCTACTGGAACTAAGAAGTGATTAAGCATTAGAGCTTATCATCCTAGAATGTAGCAATCATGCAAGATATTGTTGTGAAAGAAGAGGTCTCAGCACTGCAGATAAGTGGGATGATTCTTTTAATATAGTAGAGTGATTAGATTTAAGTTTTGAATAAGTTTTGATTCTGTGTAACAAATTTAAGCGAAGCGGATTAGGTAATATCTGACAATATAATGTAGAATTTAAAGGGCCCTCGGTAGAAGCTCCTATATAGAAGAAAATCAACCATAATCTATTACGCTAAAAATGATAACCATTTACGCAAAACTTCTTTAAAGCTCTTGTGGTTATAATCTGTGCCACCATCCCAGATATATCGATCCATTTCTGTTCTTCCTGAATCGAAATCAAGCCTATCCAAACTTGTAATCGATGAGCCCTTTATCACTCTATAGCCAGTATAGAGTACAGCAAATACCATCAACGACCCATAACTTGAAAAGAAAAACAAGGTGTTCCATTCATGGTTTAAAAAGACAACAAATCCCATTGCCAAAACCATAAATAATGTTGCGCACATGCCAACAATTGCCGTGTACGGTTGAAATGGTGACTTGTAAGGATACGATGGGTCGTTTCTGCTCATGATATCTGGTCTCCTTTTCAATCCAAAGTAGAATCTAATAAATGTTAAACACATGGCAAACCAGACGAATATTCCAGAAGAAGCAATCACACTGTTTAGATTTTGAAACACAACTGTGGCTGATTCCGATACACATGTAAATGACAATAACCCAAATGCCCCAGCTAGCATGACTGCATTGTAAGGAATCCCATTTCTATTGCAATATGTGAGAAATTTAGGTGCTTTTCCCTGTAGAGCCAACGCGTAAACAGTTCTGGAACTAACATACAACTGTGCATTGCCACAACTAACAGCAAAGAAAACCAAAAAAACATTTGTTACAGTACTAAAGTCACATTGACCTGCACTTTGAAGTGCAACAATCCAAGGGCTTTGTGCACCACTTCCGTATCCGGCAAAAACTGACGAATCGTATGAACAATGCACACCTCCAACACTCTGGATGGCAATGTTGGTCAGAAACTCAGACACGTCAATACCTGTTTTGCCCAGAAGATATCTGAGCAATCTGGGATCACCAGCGTAAATATTCAAAGTGACCAAGAACGCTGATAAACAATAAAATATGACTATTCTCCAAAACACTCTCCTCATTGCTGATGGTAAAGCCTTTCGGGGATTTTTTGCTTCACATGCAGCAATACAAACAATTTCTGTCCCACTGTAAGCATAACAAACAACAAGGATAGCAGTAACCAATGAAATAAATCTTCCAGTGTCACCCTCGATCCCTTCACTCGGTGGGCTTGTTCCATTATCGTATAAATTGAAACTGGGTCGAAAGAGACCGAAAATGATATTGTTCTCAAAATCTGACTTCAGATGCATCCAATACTTGAATCCTAAAGCGGGACCACCAAAACCCCCTCTGTTTAACACAATCATGACAATCATCATAACCACCACCCATAGTAACTTTATCAAGCTTGATATGTATTCAATTTCTCCAAATACTCTTATATCAATTAGATTGCTGGTTATGATGGAGCCTAGAAAAAGAAAAACAAACCCAGTTGTTGCACCTTTACTTGATGTGGTCTTGAGTTGAGGAAAAAATGACAACATTATGACACCAGCAACAACTTCACCAGCGACACCAAAAGCAAAACTTAGGAAATACAACCAACCAGTAGCAAAGCCAAAAGCATCGTCAACAAACCTGGAGCTCAATCCTGAAACACCATCGATGACGGAGACAAACGTGACCATTTCGCAGAAAGACATCATAGTGCATAAAACAACTACTCCAACTATAGCAAACGCTAGTAGAGCTCCAAAACCACCAGCAATATTGATTGCTTTACCTGAGTTCAAAAACAACCCCACTCCAATCGTTCCACCTAGTGAGATCATCTGTAAATGACGTACGCTTAGCTTTCTGTGTAGTCTTTGTTTGCTGCTAGGGTAATATAGATCTTCTAAATCCGAAGTGTATTCCTTATCTGGTTTACATTGCTTGAATTTGCGGCTTTTAATTTCGGATGCTTCGTTGCCACCAGCATAAAAGTCATTGGCGAGGTCTTGTTCTCTAACAACGTTCAAAATCGTCTCCTTCTGTTGATTTCTCGGAAGTTTAGCAAGTATTCGCCCTTGGATTTTGTCGTTCAATGCACTTTCCTTAACAAACTTTTCGAAATCATTTAGTTCAATCGTTTGCAACGGTATACCACTACCCATCTCTTTGGCGCCTCTCTCCGCCGCTAGTCGCTCGTATGCTCTTAGATACTTAAATCTTCCATCTTCAGATATAGGGTTGTTGGCTATCTCGGTAATCAAGCTCGAATCAAGGGACAACTCATCATCGACTAGACTTGTTGATAAATCAAGATGTTCGTCTGGAAGGGATAAATCTACTTCCTCTATTTTTCCAAATGCATCTCGTAGTCGCCGTAGAGACCCAGAGTTTTCAGAATCTTCTTCATGGTTGCTTAGGCTTGGGAATAGGTTGACGGAAGCAGTTGATATCAGATCCATTTGTGCTTGATGTCAGTCCCGCACTTTTTGTGAAATTCTTGCATAGAAAGAGGAGATTTATAGAAGATAACAAAGGGCGCAAACAACTACTAGACTTTATATAAATCTCAAGAACCTAAATCCCTACAATACGACGTTAACACGTTCTTTTTTTTTAAATCCCTATCATGACTCCATCACGACAATGAAGGCACAGATGAAAAGGACTTAAAAAAAGATGGTGTGTGTGTTTCGCGTCAGGAGCCAATGAAGGCAACGACACTGTGCAAGTTGGTTATGAGCAAGCCCATTTAAAACCAACTCACCTATCTCCAAAAATTCATTAACGTAACATTTCAAGTCATCAATGATGACATTTCAGTTGTTACACTGAAAAGAACAGATACTACACTGGATCTAAGCCAAATGGCAAAGAGATTTGGTTTTCAGAATAAGGGAGACCAGGGGAATGCGCAGTATTTATAGTCTTAAAAGGTAGTGCAATTTGAAACAGAAAAATTTTCTTTTCTTCCCAATTTTCTTATTTCTTTTCGTTTCCTATTATTGTAGAACAAAAAAATGAAAAATTTCACACCAGATTTTCATCTCTCCACTACATCACAATAGTTCCATCATTTACACAGAATGGTATGTTAATCGCTGGAACAACATCCTCCTCGTCACATATATCGCTTTACGCGTTTGTGCATCTTGGAGTGATGATAAGTTTTCCTGACATCGCTTCTTGATGCACAGGCTGAGTATCAATTCCTGATACTGTAGAGTAAAAGTGAAAAAGGATTGTTTGTTGAGATTAAGTTTGAGAACACCTTTTATTAACCTTTACTCAATGACACAGCCTTCCTCAAAGAAAGTTGCTCCAGCTCCATTTGCTGCCAAATCTAGCAAATCAACCGAGTCCAAGAACCCATTACTCGAATCCACCCCAAAAAACTTTGGTATTGGTCAGTCAATCCAACCAAAGAGAAACTTGTCAAGATTCGTCAAATGGCCAGAATACGTTAGATTGCAAAGACAAAAGAAGATTTTGTCATTGAGATTGAAAGTTCCACCTTCCATTGCACAATTTAACTACACCCTCGACAAAAACACAGCTACTCAAGCTTTCAAGTTGTTCAATAAATATAGACCAGAAACCACTGCTGAAAAGAAGGAAAGATTAACCAAGGAAGCTGCTGCAGTTGCAGAGGGTAAATCCGCTAAGGATGCTTCATCAAAACCGGTTGTTGTCAAATACGGTTTGAATCATGTTGTCTCTCTTATTGAAAACAAGAAAGCCAAGTTGGTTCTTATTGCTAATGATGTTGACCCAATTGAATTGGTTGTATTCTTGCCAGCTTTATGTAAGAAAATGGGTATTCCATACGCCATTGTCAAAGGTAAGGCTAGATTGGGAACGTTGGTTCACAAGAAGACTTCATCAGTTGCTGCTTTGACCGAAGTCAATTCTGCCGATGAAGGTGAATTGTCTAAATTGATCTCCACCATCAATGCTAATTATTTTGAGAAGTACGATGAGAATAAGAAACACTGGGGTGGTGGTATCATGGGATCAAAGGCCAACGATAAGCTTTCCAGGAAAGCTAAAGCAATTGCTTCTGCCAGTTAGTAGAGTATACATTTACGGTGAATAAGATTTAGGAATTTAGACAAGACGTTGTAGATTAGTTATAGAGCTTGTTGTGGACAATTGTTGCAGCTTACTTCTTAGCCACTAAGTAACCACTAAGCTATAGAATTCAATAGCACTTTCCCCGCTCTCTGTGTATGACTAGACCACATTCTACCAGAAATATAGTCTAATGGACTAGTGATACAACAACACTTTATTTGGTAGTCATTTATAGGGCTATAACCATGTATTTTTTTGTCTCCCTAATACGGAAAAATAGTGCGGCGTGCAGGATTGTTTCACTAGCATTTCTAAGTAGACGAAAAATTATTTACCACTTTGACTGTTTTCTACGTACAAACCAATCAATATACAACAAAGGTATGTTCAACAGATATTGCTGATTCATGAATCAGGTTCAGATGTAAAGGAAGAGGAGTACTCCTTGAAGGGCTTTTGCGGCTTGGCCAATGAACCAGTGGATACGAAATTATTCATCTTCGACAACATACAATCAGTGGTCTTCCCTAGAAACAAAATACTAACTAGTAATAGATGGCTAAAAGTAAGAACCACACTAACCATAACCAAAACAAGAAGGCTCACAAGAACGGTATTAAAAAGCCAAAGACCTACAAGTACCCATCATTGAAAGGTGTTGATGCTAAATTCAGAAGAAACCACAGATATGCTTTGCACGGTACTGCTAAAGCCTTGGCTAAAGCTAGAGCTGCTAACTAGGTTCAATAGTTTTTGAATAAAGGTTATTTTAAAGTTATTACGAAAATTAATTTGAGGCTACGGTGATTTATTAGTTTTGCAAGAAATGTACAATGGTTCTAATGTACTTTAAACTATGAATCCTATTACTCGGGCAGTAGTATTTTCTATCTCTATAACAATGCATTAGAATATGTCAAGATAAACGGACTTTTATGTAACTCGCTATCAAATGAGTAGGAAGAGATTCGTAGCGATTAAAGTTTCGCATAGGAAGCTGCACTTACATTGGTAATGCGCTTGTTTACCTGGTGCGGTTCCGATGAAGATGTAGTGAATGCTTCAGATATGTCACAGATGAATCTCTCAGTGGTACTTTTCAGCTATTGCAGTCAAACAATTAAACTTTCCATAAATGTGGGAGACGAATTGGGGCCTAGCAAACTAATTGATGATTGATCAGTATTAAATTTGGTGAAACTAAACAATCTCCCTTTCTACTTAGTACAAACTTTATTTTTGCAACCAGATTCTTGAACCTTCACCTTCACCACATTCTACTACCAAAATGTCAGAAAGGGAATTTAATGTCCATTGCCGAGTTGTCATCAAGAACCTCCACTATCTCACTACAGAGGAGGATTTGCGTGCCTTGTTTGAGAAATACGATCCGTAAGTATTACCTTTTGTTATACAATTTTTGGCAGCACTCACTAACGTGTAAGGGTAACTATCTTGATTCCTAGTTATACCGTCAAGTTGGGCAAAGGCGGAAAGCGAAGGTCTTATGGATTTGCTTACGTTGAGTTTCTGACTCGAGAACAAGTTGAAGAAGCTGTCAAGGAGCTAAATGGAAGTGCTCTCAATGGGAAGAAGCTCATAATTAAGGCTTATCAAATATACAGACCTTACCAAAGGTCGTGGTGGAAAAGAAAGGGATCTACCGCTGGAAAGAAAGAGCCTATTGCTAAGGCAAAAGAGAGCGCTGCTCCTTGTGCTGAACCACATGTTGATACTGTTGCAAAAAATCGAATTTTGATCTCCAATGTAAGAGGTAACATCACAGAGGTGAGAATCGAGCATTTCTTGAAAGATTATAACCCTAGCAACATTTACATTTGCAAAAACAAAAAGTCGATTATGAATCCAATGAAACTCACTAGCTCCTACTTTAGCGTCTTGGCAACGATCGATTCACCAACGAAAAAGTTTGACGAGATTATAAAATCTTTGAAATCAAAGAAGCTAAATGGGAGACGAGTCGAGTTGAAGCCAGCAACCCCCGACGAGATTAAAGAAATTGAAAAAGCAGCAATTGCCCCAGATTTTAGAAATCCAAATGTCGAGAGTATTGAACAGATGGCTAGTTTAAATTCTGAGGCAGAACAAGCCTCACCAGATATCCCAATGGAATTGGATTCTCAAGATCCGACTTCGATGATAGTTAGTCCTGGTCTGACCATCAGTTCTAACTTTGATGCTAGGATCAATTCTCCTTAAAAGATTCCCTACTTCTGCTAATTAATTCTCTTTTATATATTATAAAAACCCCAAAACTATTTAAATGTACACGTAAATTAATCAGCGGTTTTTTGAGTACCACGTAACAAACCAGTTCTTCTAGCAGCAATCAAACCTGCCTTTTGACCTGAAACAGCACCTCTAGAGATAGTAGAAGCTTTACCAATGTGTTGATGGTTACCACCACCATGAGGGTGATCAACTGGGTTCATAGCAACACCTCTGGTCTTTGGCCATGAGTTTCTCTTGACCTTGTATTTGTGGAAGGCTCTACCAGCTTTCAATAATGGTTTATCAATTCTACCACCACCAGCAACAACACCAATGACACCTCTAGCGTCTGAAGAGATGATCTTCTTAGCACCTGATGGTAACTTTACTCTAGTTTTGTTTTCATCTGGGTTGTGTCCGATAATGATAACGTAGTTACCAGAAGTTCTACCTAAAGCACCTCTGTCACCGACTTTTTCTTCAACATTTGAAACGATAGTACCTTCTGGACATGATCCCAATGGCAAGATGTTACCAACGTTCAATGAAGCCTTTTTACCGGCGTAGATAAATTGACCAGTGTAGACACCTTCGTTAGCAATGAAAGTTTCTTCTCTCAACTTGTATCTGTATGGGTCACGGAAAGCAACCTTGGCCAATGGAGCACCTCTACCTGGATCATGAATGATTTGTTTGACAACACCACGGATGTATCCATGACGTTCAGCGTAATCCAAGGTTCTCAATTTGGCGGCACCTTTTCTCAATCTGGTGTGAGAGGTGAAGATGGAACCAGCACCCTTTCTTTGGTTACGAATGACTCTACCTGTAGATGATGTTAGTATTGGTTATTTCCTTGGGTAGTTGGAATAGACAATCTTGGCTCCATAGAGGTGCTCGTAACTCGCGATGAGCTTGAATTTCCTCTAGCATCCCGGATGCGCAATAAACTCTGCTGTGAGGTAAACGTATTCCAAATGATAGTGTGACATACCCATTGTTTAGTGATTTGGTTTGATTAGGTGTTCTGGAAAGGTGTTTGATTAATTTTTTAGGTGAGATTTTTTTTCACTGGTTTGGGATTCTCGCACTGTCTTTGGTTACTATGAGAGAGTGTGTGTGTGTCTACTACTTTTTTTTCTCTTTCCTAACAAATGCCTCACAAGGAGAAAGATTTTGTGTAAGAAATAATAATTAGGGCTTAGCCCTAGTTTTATGAACCGCTACCACATGAACAAATATGATAATCATATTCCCATAGCTGAAACTTGGAAAAGATGAAAGACGTGACTGCGACCTTTAATGGACAGGTTCTACAACTTGAGACTCTATATTTTTCGATTGGACTCAAAAAAGAGGTATTCTTTTAGTCGTGTAGGACATAGCCCCATTGACTTGTCATGGAGGTTATAATTATCATGAGACTATTACTGTACATATAGGTAAGTATAGTCTCAGAAGTTAGATTACAATGTTACTCTTGATCTAGTCTAATGGAGGATAACGCGGAGTTGAGTATCTTTGATTAGTTTTTCACGTGGTAGCTGCGCAATATACTCCCCAGAAGCGCAATT
Source organism: Candida orthopsilosis Co 90-125 (assembly GCF_000315875.1). Taxonomy (NCBI): domain Eukaryota; kingdom Fungi; phylum Ascomycota; class Pichiomycetes; order Serinales; family Debaryomycetaceae; genus Lodderomyces; species Lodderomyces orthopsilosis. Next base: position 1,915,850 of record NC_018292.1, read on the forward strand.
TGACCCAAAACACGAAAACCAAATATACATCTCATCGCAAGACGGGGCAAAACAATACAACATGAGACCAATAATCTGTACATGGAATAAATTTATCCACCTACGATTTGTGTTGACTATCAGGAATGTTTCAAATAGAACTACTGAATTTTCGAAACGAGATCTGAGTAGTAGTAGTAGTAGTAGTAGGAAGGAGTACAACTCGAAAGATGGGACAGTTTCTAAAACTGTGAGAAAGGTTTGTCCCAGTACCAAAACTACAAATCATCAAACAGATAATGGTACTGTGCACATACCCGAGAGGGGTACTCTCAACAGGGAAGGAAGTAAGGCTTCTTCATTGAATCTTGATGAATTGACAATGGAAACTCCATCTAAGGAACTGCAAACACTTGGAATTACTGATGGGGCTGATAGTGTTTATACAGAAAAAATGTATAATTCAGATATACAAGACTTTGAGCTGGCTTTTGAGAAAATGGACCGTCTTCAAAAGCCAAGTCCAAAAGGTCGATCCTCCAAAAGGCGATCGAGGTTGAATGATTCCCCCAAAGCCGATTCGAAACTTGACTGCGAATCTGGAACAACTCGTCTCACGTCAAAGAATGTGATCAAGAAGCCATTGGAACAATGCCTAGCACCAAAGAAATCAGATATTCCACAATTGGCTCACAATTTGGATCGAGTTTTATTTTCCCCTGGTGTTCACTTTTTACAAGACCCCAGAACCCGTGTTTACAACTTTTCTCCTTTTTTGAAGAATGTGATACATTACAAAGACTTTAATTTTGATGCTGCTGGTAGTTATACACCGGTGGATAAACATAAAAATTTGTTAGAGAATGCTAAAAGGTTCAAAAAACAGTTCTACTCAAGTACTTCATCAATGACTTCAATATTGAGTAAATTCTACATGTTATTAAACAACTACTCATCATCAAAAGTCGAAAGATTTGGAGAGATCCCATTGAGTGGTGTAGCTACCAAACTACCTAGTAGTACATTTGTTGAGCCAAAGGGCACATTCATTGATCAGGGAAAAACAACAACAGTATACTCCCTTCTGGCAGACAAGTCTTGTGACTCTGAAATATTGCTTAGTGCAATGGGTATTTGTATGGAAACTTTGTTAACCAACCCAGAAAATGAATTTGTCAAGTATAGAAAGGATAACACGGAGGAAGCTCCACCATCTCCATTGAATGCCTACAATTATGTATCGTATGGTAACTTTTTGATGCGATCTCAATTGGACTGTTTTGACGAGAGATTACCGGGTAATGGAACTTTTGATTTGAAAACTAGAGCATCGACTAATATTAGGTACAATTCACATCACCCTAATGTAGGTGAAACTGATTATCAAATATTTAAGTTAACTGGGCAATATGAAAGCTATGAAAAGGAGTTTCGTGATCTTATCAAAACTGGGGCTTTACTTAAATACTTGTTTCAGGCAAGAATTGGTCAAATGGATGGGATCTTTATTGCATACCATAATATCAATTCCATATTCGGGTTTCAGTATTTGCCATTGGAAGAGTTGGACAAGATATTCTACTCCCATGCAGATTTCAATACTATGGCTATAGATTCCAATGAGGCAACATTGGAGACATGTTACGAAATGGACAAATTGCCATCATTGATTGGAGATACCCAATTCAAATTTTCATTGGAAATTTGGGAAACTTTGTTAAAGGAGCATATTATCAAAGACTTTGAAGCTAGTGGTTTAAAAGATACTGCATTCAGGTTGATCATACAAACCTACAGACGACGTTATGCTCGGGATCAGCAATTAAGGGTTTATGCCATTCCCGTGTCAACCAGTGAGATTGAACAATTTCAACTGTTTGGTAATCGATATCCAACGGATTTCAAGCAAGATATTACAGAGAAGCAGAGATTGATCAACACCAAAAAACATGTCTCAGAACTACAAAAATTCAACAACATGTCCCTAAAAGGTAAAAAGCTATTATCATATATTATTTCCATGGACAATGGTTATATCGACGCAGACAAAACTTCGTACTATAGCTTGCCACATTATTTGCCTAACTCATGGCGTGTGCAATATTCTATTAAACGAGTCAAAAATTTATCAAGAGAAGACTTTACCCAAGTGTTTGACTTGCCAATCCAACAACTAAGTGAGCAATTCCAACTGACAAATAAATCAAAGTCGAAGTTTATGAAAAAGCTACAACTGTTGCATCAAAAATACGAAAAAATAGGAGCAATAAGAAAAAAGCAATGGGAATTGAAGGAAAAGACTACAAATGTTTATAGACCAAAGTATCATTTCTAAGCAACACAACTACTCAATCTTTATTGATCCATTTGTTAATTCATCACCATTTGTAAGCTTTGCTTGAGCTTTTTCCTTGCCACCTTCGAAATTTTCTCTCACTCTGAGATAATGCTGCAACTCTTCAGCAGAAACTGATGGATTCAATTCATTTTGTGCTTTGATAAAGTCCTCCATTTTCACCAATACAGTGGTGTCCTCTTTCGTAGCAACATTATCAAACCACCATCTAGAGTTGACCTCATTTTTATTTTGGGCAACCATGTCAGCGTTGTATGCCTTGATTTTCTCATCAACTTCACCTGCAACTCTTGTCATGGCATTCAACATCGAGTCAGAACACAATGCATAGAAATCAGCACCAGTATATGTGAAAGAACATTTCTCGGCGATCTTTTTCAAGTCGACTACATCGTCCAATTGAAATTTTCTTGTTAATGCTTCCAAAATCTTGGTTTGTTTGTCGTCAGTGTCTGATATTCCAAGATACAACATCTTGTCAAATCTACCAGGTCTCAACAATGCTTCATCTAGCAAGTCAGGTCTATTTGTAGCACCGACGACAAATACTCCATCACCACCTTCACTACTCATACCATCCAACTCTGCAAGCAACTGAGAAACAATTCTATCCATAACACCCCCTGAGTCACCTTGGTTACCCCTTTTTGGCGCCACTGAATCCAACTCATCGAAGAAGATAACACATGGTTTGGCATCTCTTGCTCTTTGGAAAACACGACGTACATTAGCTTCAGACTCACCAATGTACATATTTAACAATTCAGGACCTTTGACGGAAAAGAAATTCAAAGAAAAGTTCGTAGCTATAGCCTTTGCTAACAAAGTCTTACCAGTTCCAGGTGGACCGTAAAATAATATTCCACTTCTTTTTTTAAGTCCATTGTTAAACAATTCAGGGTGTTTCAAAGGCATATCAATGGTATCCAAAATCTCATCCTTGACCAAGTCTAATCCTCCAATGTCTTCCCATTTGACATTTGGAATACGAGGAGCCCCAATGGAATCACTAAACTGGTTTCGAGCTTCGTTGATGGCAGCCTCAAAATCTTCGGGTATCCAGGTTATAACCCCACCATTTCCTATATTGATCAAGCTCTCAACTGAAATGCAAAGCTCCTTGGATAATTTTGTCAATCGTTTTATAGCCAATTTTTTAGATTTTTTGATAATTGATATTAAATCTCGTGGTGTTAATCCAGCAGATTGCAATGCAAGTGTCTTCGAATTAATGTCTTTTCTTGGTTCAAATGGATAGGATGTGAGATCAGTCAATGGTGTTTTACACTTTTCGTTTGCAATCAAATACTTGAAGATCTCCAAACGTTCATTTTCAGTAGGCACGGTAAATTCTATAGTGAATTTCAAAATTGATTTTAAATTATCATTTAATTTGTCATAATCATTGCAACTCATAACAACAACGAGATTGGAGTATTTTTCCAGATATTCGGTCAAAGCTTCAATAACCTTTAATGCAAGTGATGCAAAAATGCTAGAATTTTGATCGTTTTCATCTGTTTTGGGCACCAAGTTTTCAATGTGCTTCAAATAAATGACGTGAAAAGCTGATTGGTTTGGTACATTGGCTATCAACTTATCAATCTTACCATTGAGCAATCCGATTGTTTTTAGTTCCTGACCAGGATTGATAAAGTCAAAGCAATCAAGTTCAATCAAATTTAACCCCATATCGATACATGTGCTACGAACCAACGTAGTCTTCCCAATTCCTCTACTCATTGAGGTCAAAAGTATTGATGTCCTTAAGTTAATTTTAGAAGATAAGCATGTTTTCAAAATCTTTCTGAATTCTTGTGCATATTTGAAATCATTAGATATACTATAATTGAATATTGGTGGCAAGTTGAGATACTGATGCCAATTGGCATGTTCGTTTGCTGGCAATCTCGAGCTCTCAACCCCAGAAGATACAAGCAAAGTCTTTGTCGGATTGATGAGAAATTGGTTGGTCCCCACTTCATTTGTACCTTTGATGTCAGTGACCTTAAACCATGCTACTGCATCTGGATTCCCCACTGGAATCACCTCCAAATTTTGTTCTCCGTTTTCTTCGTTATTTTCGTCGTTTGCATTATCAAACATGACTTTTGCCAAAACAGTATCAATAACCACTGGAAAGTAATCACCTTCCTTGACACATTTCAACTGATCACTGAGAATCGTTTTTAAACTGGAGAAGAAGCTTTGCTGGTAGGTCTTATCCATAGTTATTTGAGAGCTAACCCTTGAAATTGTTGCTGACTCTGCAACAGGAATAAGTGTAATTAACGAATCACCTTGCACCAGTTCAACTGTGACTTCTGAGTTTTCGTCAAGCTGTAAATTGATCAATAGTATTGGCGACAAATAAATGTATCCCATTTCAAACGATAATTGAGGTTCAGTGAAGCCAAATATCCTCACAATGACAGACTCCTTCTCTGTGTTGATTTTGACTAAGTCGCCATTGAAGACAGGAAATCCCAACTTGGTGAAATCTGAGTTGTTGATAAATACAAAGAGCTCTTTATCTTCTTTACGCCAAGCTTCCGGGGGATGTTCAAAGTTCATTTTCTCAAATAAAGGCTGAACATAAAACTTAGTAGACTTGCTTGGTTTTGTATGGGTGTCGAATTGTAAACCCGATGATAAGTAACTAGACAAGTCTAATTCAGAATCCACTTCGTTAGCAACATCAGACCCATTTTCAGCAAGTGACTTACTAGCATCACTTTGGTTAATCAAAACAAAGTTTGTATCAAGATCAACCTTTCCCTGAGCTACAGGCTCGCATAGATTGGCTCTCCCATTAATCAAACGAATCGCGTCACCTTCATTCACCACATTACCATTCCCCGCAAGAAATTGAAACACAAACAATTGCTTTATAGCTTGTTGGGTTTTATCCTTCAATAAATGATAGATGTCGTTGGGTACAGAGACAAAAACTTGTGACAATTTGGGAATGGAAGCCACATCAATAGATTTGACTGCAGCCAAATTGAATGTTAACTCATCACTATTGAATTTTGCCATATTGGAGCTATTGATGAACACAATCGATTTGGTGAGTTTAAACAGAACTCTGCCAACTTTGAGTATTTGGAACTTGTCAAAATAGTCCGGAGCTCCTAATAACCTGACTAATATGAAGTTATTCTCAGGTACATGTATAGGGTATTCAATGTCTTCTTCTGTCACGCCCGGAAATATTTCAGCAAATATATCCTTGGAAATTTCAACAATGTCAAACTCGTTTCTCTGCATTAATTATGCTCACATTCACCACTGTTGATACGGACTCGAACGGGGTGTAGTCATTAGGCATAGAATTTGAAACTGAAGGCATTTTGTTCAAATAACAATAATTTGTTTTCAATGGAACTCGAAGCAAAATGTATTTCAACTTGAATGTGATTCATAGATTGAATATTTATTCCGCTGGATACGAAAAGGCTTTGTGGGGAAGAGCTACCATTTGTTAAATTTATTTTGCGCAATTCTGCTAGGAGGAAGTGGTACAGGAATAGGTGACAGAAAGAGGTTGTTAAACTTTTAAGTTGATAATGATTAGAGGAGTCTAAGACAGATGAGTTCGGTGCGTATAATGACAGTCCACCCAGAACCAAATGGGAATATCAACGTGTCGGAAAGGAATGCGACTTAGAGCACACTTCAATCAATTATGGGCGGCATATCGAGCCAATATAATCTAAAGCAGTTTTTGTCTAAGAAAGCAACTTCATGTAAACCAATTTTGAGTCGTCATTCCATCAAAGACCCATTTTCAAACTTCACCAGACCATTGTATATGCAGGAATCAATCGCTACCAATACCATCGCTAAGTATTAAAACCTTGAAAAAAAAAATCGAGAGTCCAACTTCACTCAAACAATTTACTTCCAAGAAATACCTCGATCGAATCCGGACTTCAATAAACAGTATGTTCTAACTTATCAATATAATTGATCAAGCTTCCTTCTCAAAGAAAAGAACCAATTCAATATGATGATAACTTTTTTTTATTTTATCTATACCAAATAAGAGCTGCTTAGACTGGTCCCCGTCTTTTTACGTTTTCATCGTTTTGATGAAATTTGGGACTCATTGGCAATGATATGGTATTAATAGTCATAGTTACACTGAATTAGGAAATGGGTTCTTTTGATCATTTTGAGGTCTAATGGGGAGAGCTACTTGGTCTCAATGAAGGGGAAATTATTTTACTAACTTTCTGTATAGATTCTTTAATTGTATTTTGTAGTTGAATATACGGAAATATCTGTTTAGAATGAGAATTGTAGTGTCCATCTAGTAGGCCATCGGCATGTACTGCTCTTTGTCGTTGAGACTCGTCCCTTTAAATAGGAGACATCCAACCTCGTTAATTTGAACAGCATCATCAATTGGCGATGCTCAACATGGGCTAACAATACACTACAAACAATTCCCTATTATATGCGTTAAATTTATGTTATTATACAAACTAGTAACCCTATTTCTTCACCACCTGTTTGCTTCTTTGCCTCATTCAAATTTGAATTCTTCTTGTTCCTTCAACAATCCAAAAATCAAATTTACTCTTCATCTTCAACAACAACAGTTTGTAAACCCTTGGTGGAAGGAACAATTACTGGTTCAACATAAGCAAATAATTTCTCTTTAGAGTTTTCTTCATCATTTCTCTTTCTTGAGATTCTCAATCTTACTCTGTGTTCAACACCTTGGACACCTCTTTTCCACAAAGCAACATTCAATTTTGGGTCTAATCTGACATCAGTGGTTCCCATGTGCAAAGTGGCGAATTTTCTGATTTCCTTGACAGCTTTTGGAGCTCTCTTTTTGAAATGAACACCGTGCAACTAAAAAATTAAATGTTAGTAAATTGGTCTATTTGGTAGGAGAAAATATCTGAAGATGTGAAATAGCTAAGAACTGTGAATACAGATGGCTAGAAAATGTTTGTACATGCGACATAGCACTGGCCCTATTTCCAATCTTGAGTGTCCAAGTAAAATATTGGACTTTCATTCTCTGATTCGAAAATACTGTCCCCCATTTAAAAACCTAATCCCTTGCTGCCTCAATATGGATTCACTCATTCGTGAAATCTATAGCAGATGTGATATAGACGATCAGTGCTTCCTCAGCCATGGTACATCACAGTTTTTCTTATGCTACTTCTCTTCACTTCTTTTTTGAACAATCTCCAGTTTGATCAGACATTTATGGAATTTGAACATACTCTCTTGTGCAAGTTAATGGTGTATTCCCTGGTGATGACGTCTTGTAAAGCCATTGTGGTTGATTAGTTATGTATGGGTTTAACTACTTTGGATAGCTTGAATTTCTAAAATTTTTTTTTTTTCACTCAACTCT